>NW_008236774.1:99963-114087 GCF_000691975.1 Corvus brachyrhynchos | reverse complement strand
AAGAGAGGAGTTATTTGCCACCAATGTTATTGTTCCCAGATTAATTTTGGTATCGTCACAGGTATTATCTACAGAGCACCAGTAATCACTTACATTTTTCACCTTTTTATAAGCATAAAATTCTGTCTCAGATGAAATACTCAAATAATATGCTCACATAAAATTTCATTTTCAGTGGCAACATTTTACAATTATAAACTGTATAAACTCCAAAAGTCCACAAATAGCTTTACAGAGGTTCGCTTGAGGGCTTCCTTGAATTCTTCATTGAAGGCTTCTGGAGAAAAGCAGTGATATAAGTTTGAACCAGAATAATCAGAATCCATTTCAAGACAAGCAAATGTGAGGGTGAGGGTCATTGAAGAACTGGATTCAGTGAGCAACCTGAGAGCTTTGTAGGTGAACAAAAAAGAAAGAACCTCACCTATTTCTCTGTGATTTTAGGGTATCTGGAAAAGTAGAGACTAAAATACACCAGAATTAGGGGTGGTCCTGAAGACAACAGATTCCCTTTCAGACTCCTTAGAACACTAGTAGATAGTTCAGGAGTGGGATGAGAGACACACATTAGCCTTCTTCCAAACACATAACTCTCACTCAGGCAAACAATAAATCACATTAAAGAAGGAAACATTTATATACTCTCAAATAAAAATTGTTAATCCCAACGTATGACATCATTTCAATCAAATTCAATTAATCCTCAAAATAAACATTGATATGGGAAGAATTGTTGTGATATCTAAGGCAAGGACCTGTCATTTTCTTAATACAGAGATTGTCACCTCTGCAAAAATGGCAGATTGATCATACCGATAAAGTATGATGCAAATACACGTGCAGTAATACTAGAAGATCATCTGAAAATGTTTTAAAGAAAATGAGGCAAGAACAGCAAGTTTTCTTCAGGCTTGCTGCGAGCTCTTCTTGGATAACAGGATACAAACTTAACTTTATGCAAACCATTATTGGAGTATCATCCTCCTGCAACTGTAGCCTTCAGCAACACATTTGGAGAAGCAAAAGAAGTTTCCTTCATGTAGCAATATGCCTAGAGCCAGTCCTAATACATATTATGCTAATTTTTGGAAAGACACCTATAAACTGTTATAAAGATGGCTAAGCTGTGCCTGGGCTACAAGCATCTGATCTTTGGTTAGCAATGCTTCTTGCAGAAGGAGGTAAGATGAAATTCAAGGCCTGGCTGATGTCAGGCAACTATCTCTCACTTTAAAGTCTCACTGCTACCTACTAAAAAGCAGCAAATATGAGACCAAGTTATTCCCTTTTGAGTTAGACCTAGACGAGGGGAAGACCTTGTGACTTCTTTCTAGTACTCTCTTGGTTCCCTCTCACATGACATGAGATTGTTCCAGGAACACCCAGCTCTATCTCTAATAGGTTATGGCTCTAAGAAGCAGCCTGGGGATTTGTTTCCTCTATGGTAGGGATTAATTCCTCTGCTCAATAAACAGGCACAGTTTGGTTGCCAATCAAAAACCACCCAAGTATTCAATGTGAACATAAATCTCATGCAGGACACCTAGGTAGCAGCTCCCTGAACACACACATGAAGCAGAACTGTTAGCTGGGGCAAAACCCACCAACCAACATGAGCTAAAATCCAGGCTGGTTAATGTTGCTATCAAGCAACTCCTCCCATGCCCAACAAGAGGATTCTCCAGCACCACATGAATCTGGAACACCATTTCTCCCATCTATCCCAGGAACAGAGTAACTTTGCCCTCATCCTTTCAAAAAACATCAAGGCAGGTTTACCTCCAGTAAGACAAATCCATTGAGGCTTTTGCAACAGCAGCCTGTCCCAAACTGGCAGCACTTCATTAAAATCAGAAATACAAGTGCTCTGATGCCAAGGTAGATACACGGCCCAGACTCTTCCTGCCTCCCCAGCTCCTGCTGCTTCAGTAATTGTACTAACGTTCTTTCATTACCAACCTGTGTCTCTCCCTAGGACACAGTCTGGATATTCCTGGTACATGATGCAACCTTCGCCACAAGCTGCTGAGCTCTTTCATGTATGATCAATAAACAATCGTTGAACTCCATAACCCCTTGAAGATGAGGATATGCTTGTTAGCCAGCCCGTGTTGTGGGATACATCTAAGGTGTACTGCTCTTGGGGCCCTTGGCACAGTGAGCAGCACGGACTCATAGCTCTTCCCAGAATAGAACTCCTCAGAAGTGTTCATTTTCATTTGAACAGTTGCCGCAAGCTGTGAGGCAGACGAGCCTTCCCCCTGCTGTGCATGTTTATGTATAAATGTAAATCTTTCTTAGCTTTCATCTGTGAAAACTGAAACTTCACCAAATGTCCTCATTTACTGAAAACCCACATGCTGGGGGATTTCAGAGAAGCAGCTTTCCATCCAGCATTATGTACATTCCTCTAGACCTGTGCTAAATTAATCCTGGGTTTTAATAAACAATTGCAGAATTATTTTTACATGAACCATGAAGGCGATCACAATATATTGTAGCTAATGTGTTCTATACACAGTGAAATGCAGGAATACTTTTGGGGACTCGAAGACATTTGAAAGATTAATCATCCCTTTTTAGGGCAGACCTAGCATAGGGCAAGTATAT
Organism: Corvus brachyrhynchos; assembly: GCF_000691975.1. Lineage (NCBI taxonomy): Eukaryota > Metazoa > Chordata > Aves > Passeriformes > Corvidae > Corvus > Corvus brachyrhynchos. The sequence goes on along the minus strand of NW_008236774.1, from coordinate 111,477 downwards.
TTGGGTTAGGAAAGGATTTCTGAGCTGTTTTTTTACCTCTGCCTAAGATGTCACCCTTTCAAATCATGTTTTGCATAAGTAATTTTGACAAATTGCACGCAGAGCAATCAAGCCAGCAAATTCTGCAGTAGGACATACTGAAACATCAAACTGGAAGCGATTATGCCTCTCTAAGGTGTTAATCTTTTCACACCACCATTTTTAAATAGATGGTGAGATTTCACCCCAAAACAGTGTGCCCAAACAATAATAAATCTTCTGCTAACACAGAATCAACCCCACTTAGTGTCACTCTGCCTTAAGTTCAATAGCCTACAGTGCTCAAACAAATTCAGACCAACCACAGATAGAATAAACATCAAGTAAAAGCAATAGTGGTAACTAAAATTATCCTGACATTTGACAAGAAAAAAAAAAAAAGAGAACCAGGGTCAGGGCCTTTTCCACATCCTACCTCTCAAATGCTAAGTGGTGAGCCATGGTTTCAGTTTGCTTCTCATGGTGCTTCTAAAGAGAAAATGTCTTTTCACACAGCTGACCTACAGCACAGTGAACTCTAAATTTTGAGAAGTACTAGTGACATGCTTTGTAATTACTATTATATATTACTTGGAAGAAGTCAAAATCATGGAGATTGACTATAAAATTGCTCAATATTGATCCAAAGCTGTAGAGTTTACAGTATACAACCTTGTGTTTATGAGGTCTGTGCTACAAGTCCCAAAGAGCCTTCCCTCATCCCATTGTCCTCTGGGGAAGAAGCAAATGGCAAATGATTTTCCCACCTGAAGAAAATTTTCTGAAACTGAAAATAATTCTCCACCCCTAATCAGGATAAGAAATGTTTGTATCAATTAAAAAAAAAAAAAAAAAAAAAAAAAAAAAGACCAGAGTTTAAAAAGAGATTTCAGTTCAGTTTTGGTGATTTGGGCTTTTTTCATCACATAGTTTCAGTAGGAAAGTCACTTTCAAATGAGAAAAATGGAACTGTCTACATGTAAAGCTTGAAACCTCTCATGTCATATCTCCAAAACCAATGGGCGTTCAGACCACATGCCTCTCACTGCGGCACCATCTATCTTCTCTTGTTCTAAATTAGGTATGCTATGAAGGGGACAGAAATCCTCTTTTCATTCTCCATACAACATCCAGAACAAGTCCTCAATGTACTACTACTAATAAGGGTAAAAATAATACAAACAATAAATAATAACTGGAAGAAACAGGTTGTCTTTTATGTCAGCAAGTCCTAAACAATGTAAAGCCTTATAAAGACAAAACCCATACCCCAAACACCAGGGAGAAACGTAGAAGCAGTTGTACATCACGGGTACATTTTCTTCACTTTGGGAAAAATTATCAAATACAGCAGCTTCCCTCAAAAGAAGCATCTGGTGTGACCTCCCCTTGAATGTGCAGTTCTGGTCACCACAATATAAGAGAGATAGAAAGCTACTGGAGAGTGCCCAAAGGAGGGACACAAAGATGGTGATGAGTCTTGTGGTGACGCCGTATGAGGAGCAGCTGAGGGCACTTGGTCTGTTCAGCCTGGAGCAGACTGAGGACAGACCTCACTCAGTTACAACTGCCTTGTGAGGGGAAGAGCAGGGCCAGGCACTGATCTTTCTGGCGACCAGTGACAGGACCAACAGGAATGGAGTGAAGCTGTGTCAGGGGAGGTTTAGGTTGGGTATTAGAAAAAGGTTCTTCACCCAGAGGGTGGTTGGGCACTGGAACAGGCTCCCCAGGGAAGTGGTCACTGCACCAGCCTGACAGAGTTCAAGGAGCATATTTGGACAATGTTCTCAGGCACATGGTGTGACTGTTGGGGATGGTGCTGTGCAGAGCCAGGAGCTGGACTCAGTGATCCTTTTGGGTCCCTTCCAACTTAGAATATTTTGTGATTCTGTGATTCTATGAATAAACTGATTCTGATTTGACAATAACTTAATTTTAAAATTATATCAAGCAGCAGTAACAATAGTAAGAGAACACTACAAGAGAGATTTGTTAATGAATAGCAATATGAATTCAAAGCACTATGGTGCCAGTGGAAAATCTTAAATATTATTAGATAATACTATTAAGCAGAAGGTATTCTATCAAGATGTTGATTCATCTTGAATTTCAGAATCACAAAACCAAAGAATTCTCAGGTTTTTAACATAAGAGTGTTCAGTCCATCTGTCAGGTCACATAGCTGGGACCCATCCATGGCCTGCATCAAAACAACGGATCAGAAAAACTCATTCCAGTAGGCTCTGCCCAAGGGATCTGGAGGTGCAAGGACAGTTTACACTTGAAAAATTAATTCATCTCTGTCTTCACAAAGATAAGTATGTCCTATCTTTCCTCTCAGATGACTTTGGACCCAGAATATGAAAGTAGCAAGAGCTAAATATGATGTTTCTAGATGAATAAACACTGGCAACAGTGCATTAAATAAATTTTCTATCTTCAGTCTTAGTTTCTATCCTTGAAACTTTGATGATTTCTCTAAGCCAATGATAATCACGTGAAATTCATAATCCCAGGTTACATATGCCTTATGGTCATTATTGGTATCATAATGTTATTAAAATTAGGGTATGATCAAAGTACCATGGATTTACCCCAAATGTTCTTTGTGGATACTAATGCATTCTCCCACAGTCCTAACATCAGTCTGGTCACTTGTATTGCATTTTCCTTTGTATTTCATTTGACCGCAGACAATTCACTCTACTTGAAGTTTGTTCTGTAATTCTCACAAAACTGTTCTGAGTTTCTTATAGATTGATTGACAGATGAACAAGTAGAAGATTCAGAAACAATTATCCTCCATCATAGGATGTACTATAGTAAAAAGGAATTTTTTTAGGAACTATTATTTAATCTGTTTACAAAAATAGAACTGAAAAGAGTAATATTTCTGAACACTGAACTACAATGGATCATATTTTTAGATCAACTTGCTTTTCAGATATATGCAAAAAATCCTCTCAGTATTCCTCCCTCACATGTTAATTTGAAAATTTACTCCACAACTTCAAGAATGAAGGCGATACCTTCTTAAACCTGCAATAGAGACAATAAAATAACACTTCTGGCATCTTGCTTCTGCAAGCATCTTTTTTTAAGCATTGTAGATATAAAACATCAAGAAAGAGCCAGCACTCTTTTGCTGATGTGGTGGCTGCTGATTTTGATATTCTTCTACCAGGCCTTATGGCTCACTGGTATGCAGTGCTCAGCTTCACAGCAATTACAGCCTGACGTGAGCAATGCAGAGCTGTATGTACTGCTTTTGCCTCAATGGTGATGTAATGGGAGAGGGCTTTTCCTCTGATCAAGTTCCCCACCCGCCCTCCTAAAAGATAGGCTGAGGTTCTCGCAGAGGACATTTAATGCCATGCAGTCTCTCATCCACCACGTGCGTAGTTTCAAGTTCCTTATTATGAGAATTGTGTGAACCAGCTGAAAGGATTAAAAGAGGAACAAAAAGGATGAGTTGAGAATAAACAGTGTTTAAAGAAATAGCAAGCGGTTTAGATGAAGATGAAAAGCAACATGTAAATTAAGGGTAAAGGGTACAACAAAGGAAAGGAATAAATTGCACTCCATCCTTGTCTTACATATGAGACAGAGAGAAATGTTTTTCAATATAAGTTAGATATTAGGGGTGTTCTTTCCATCTCAGACAGATCTAAAGACCCATCTGTAGACAAATGAAGAACAATCCATATCTCCACTTCTTCTAGCAGAAACTTAGAAGCCTACAGTACTTGTAGCTATATACCTGTAGACATGTACAATTAGAGAATTAATCCCATGATGATTATTTGAAAGGCATTTCCCAGGGAAACTATTAAAACAGTACAGACTGTCAGCACTGGAGAATTTTGCCTACAGAGTATATGGTGTCTCCATCAACACACAGAATCTAGAAGTAGGACAAACACCTTCAGCACTAATTTACATGGAGATGATCCTGCTGTGGAGTATAATGATGGGCCAAATAATGTCTCTTCTCATACTATTTTTTATGATTTCTATGATTCTTCTTATAACCATAAAATCATAGAATGGTTTGGGTGGGAAGGGACCTTAAACATCATCTACTTCAGACTCCTCTGCTGTGGGAGGGACGCCTTCCACCAGACCTGGTTCCATCAAACCTGGCCTTGCACACTTTCAGGGATGGGGCATCCACAACTTCTCTGGGCAACCGGTGACAGTGCCTCATCACCATCACAGTAAAGGACAAACAAAGGTGGCCAGGAATGGGGGAAATAGGCTCCAAGAGACTCAAAGAATGGAGCAGAGTGAAAGTAAGTGTTTAAAGTCAATATTGCCCCCCAGCTAAAATACAGACACTGGAAACTATTCTGTTGGTTCAAAAAATTGGTAAAGAAATCAAAGTGAAACAAAGTCTAACAACATGGATGCTCAGTCCCAACTATCATAGTATTTCTATATCAAATATAATGAATAAATAAATACTGAGACAATTCAATACTTGCTTGCTTTCAGGTCTTTGTTCAAAAGAAGAGGGCAGAAAATGGAAGGAATAAAGAAAGTAGAGATTCTCATCTCCAAGGAGATGAGGTATAAAGAACAGCAATCATTAGGAGAGAAGATATTACTGCTCTCTCATTAATGATATGCAAAACCACTAAGAAAATGGTAGCATGTTGTTAGCAGCTTTTGGGTAAATTGCACAGTTCCTGAAAAAAAACAATTTTCACTGCAACCAAAAGCCATTTTGTTCATTTGTGGTAATTGTTATGTTCATTTCTGAGCCATCATGAAACAACGCTATAGGAAATAATACTAACCCCCCTCCAGGAAAAAAACCAGCACAAGTATTAGTGTTTGGGGGGGGCGGGGGAGGGGTTTGCATCAGTAAGATCAGGTTTCACCAGAATGAAGGAAACAAAATGGTATCACTTCACCTTAAAAAAACACCAACTTCCGACAGTATTGAGGTATAAAACTTATAATAAAAATACTATCTGATGAAACCAGTGTTCTCCACAGCCCAGAGGGGATCACAGGTATGAAGAATCCCTCAGCACTGGCTTTCTTCCTCTGCCTGTACAGTCTCATGGTTTTCCAGTAAGCTGCTGCTCAAGGTGAATTATGCCCTTCCCAGTCTCCAGAAGCCAACACATATGCATGCATCCTGCTAATTGAAAGCCTGTTTAATATTCCTGTCAGTCAGACTTTTTCAAGCATCAAATTCATACTTTCCTGTGTTCTGCGGTGAAGAAGATTCCCATGCTAGTTTTCAATCATACTTCTGTATATGTTGACAATGGATACGTCTCCTTGATGATGCTCTGGAAATTTTGATAACAGTGAGCACAACCCCTGCCCTGATCCACTTCAGGGATGCCCCAAGTGATGTCTCCCAGATGCAGAAAGTAGTTTTGCATCCACTTGATTCACTCTCTGGCAGGCACAGCAAGGGAATTTCTTCACACTTTCCTCCACCCCCAGCATTATTGACCCTTTTTGTGGCCCTAAAGTCCTTAGGAATTTGCTTGGCTTTATCAGGATGCAGGAGACAATGATAATGGAGTCAGGCATCTGTCCATACTTGACTGTGTCCAAGGATGTGAGGGGCAATCTTTTTTTCTTTTTTTCCTTTTTTTTTTAGTTAACTTAAAAAAAAAAAATTACGTATCAAAGGCAGATTCCTGCCTCCTGCTTATTCGTCTGATCACTTCCCAGGCTGTGTCTCCTGCAGTGCTGTAGGGTTGCAGAAGCACAGACCCACACAAGTCAAAGGGTGTCAGAGCCTTCTCAGTCAGCAGGCAAATTAATAACAAAGTAAGAATGCTCACACTGGGGCACATGCCTCAGTCCACCCCAGGATCTCCCTCTGAGAGTGGCCAGCTGAAGATGCCTTTTGCCAAACAAAAGAATTAAACAAATGGGTAAAGGCTCCAGCAAGGCTGAATGTTGGGGCTGCCTTAGGGACATGCTGAAATAGAGATCTCTACACTTCAGCTTTTAACAGCTCCAGATGGATTTTTATTCTATGGGCATATCCACTTGCTTTCTGATAGCTTTGATAGTTAAAGGGAATTTCTCCTTTTGTGTCTCTGAAAACTGACATCTGACAATTTTATCTGACTAGATAACTCCCTAGCTCCAGTATAAAGACATACTCAATTCATGGGGTTTGTGCCATCCATGATTTACCGATCCCTCTCATACCCTCTCTGGGCTGTGTCCTTTTTGGGCTAAAGATTTTGTCTATTCAGCCACACCTCATGAAAAAGATGTCCCATATCCCTGATTATCCATATTATTTTTTTCTAGTTCTACTATATCTCATCTGAGATATGAAGGCAAGAGCTGCTTGTGGCGTTAAAAAACTGGAGCACCATAAACAGGGGCATAATGATACTTTATGTTTCCTATTCTTTTCTTAATATGTGTTTCTTTCAGCCACACTTTTCATTACATTTCAGGACATTTTCATTACAATTCCAATATCCTTGGCCTTACATGAAGTCAATGGTTCTTGATTGTTAGATTTTAGTTTTTATGACTCTGAGAAATCCAGTATTACAGAGAAATTTTGTCACTTTGTTCCCCACCTCCTCCTCTCCATCGCCTATGAATATGTGGATCAGCACAGGTACATGGGGCAATACTTGTTCTGTGTAGAAAAGCACACTACTAATCTGTAACAAGAAATCATTACAGAAAGAAAATCCTCATTCTCTGACAGGATAAAATGACTGTACAGTTTGCCAAAGTTATCCTTAAGAGGAAAAAGAGTGGGTTTAAACTTCTGATGGGCATTCTCTTTAAAACCTCAGCAAAAGAAATATTCAGCATTGGCAATTATTGCAGTACCTTTTTTTATTCTAGGGTGCCCAAAATGTGCATGGGTCAGCTCTGACAGACATGCTGATTAAAGGCTATAAACACAAACGTTTGTAGAAAGAAGTAACACCGACTTACAACAGCAAACATGATTGGAAAAAAACACAGCAAACCTATCAAGAATGTTGTCTGTTGATCAGATCTGCCAAGTAAACAAATGCCAATTTTTCTTGGTATAACCTATTTATTTTAAACTGAAATGTAGACGTGAATGGGGTTTTTTTTAAATATACAAGACTTTTTGAAACCAAATCATGCCTAAAAAATAAGTAACTTAGTACAGTTTACATTAAAAACTTTTGGGTTTATGGGTTCCTGTCAGAGAAGATCAGAGAATTTGCGATTATGTGCATTAGACTGGTCTGGAATACAGTAACATTTTATGAATTATTTTGTCTAGTATATGACTAGAGAATCTCAGATTTATGTTAACATTTTTATACAGTTTATGTAGAACATGTCTAAATAGACTGACAACAGTCATCTAAACAATCTTTACTGCATGTTTAACTCACATGTAATTATAATAGTTATCTCAGCTGTAAAATGCAATAAAACTCATCAGTTTGTGTCTGTTGTGGGCTACCAAAAAATGAGAAAAACTTTGGTCTTTAACTACACAGGAAGAAAAAAATGGGACAAAACCCTCTTTGTGCTTTAGAGAACAGAGAGATGACCAGAGATCTGACTTAAAAAGAAAACAGAATGTACAATGGGACTGGATAAAGAAATGATGATCAATGAGAAGCCTCAGATTATATGTAATCACAGAAAAATAGGTCTGTAACAGACCTTGATTAGTCACTCGGTCCATCCTCCAATTCTAATGCCAGATCAATAGTACTTAATATTTGTCCAGTACATACTTAAAGACATCCAGTAACAGAGACACCATTACACCCTGTGATACAAAGCTGTGCCTCACTAATGTTACCATTAGAAAAGCTTTTTCTCCTTGATGCAATTTAAGTCCATTACATCTTACCCTACCTACCAAGAATAGATGATTCCCCTTCTCTTTGCAATGGCCTTTTAAGTATATGAAGAGTCTTAGCATGTCTGTCTTCTGCCTTCTTTTCTCTAGCCTGAACAACAACTCCAGCTCCCTCAGTCTTCCCAGTCCTCTGTCCATCCTTGTTGCCACCTGCACTGACTCCTGTGGTTCACATAGTTCTCGATGCACAAAATAGTGCATAAATTAGCCCTTCCACTGATGTCCTACCAATACCACACAGAGCCTACAGATTGTATCTTCCACATCTATATCTTCCTGGAATGTTTACTGGTTTTGCCAGGAAAACATATCGCTGACTCACACTCAGCTTGTGACTTACTGTAGACTCGATTCCTTTCTGGAAGATTACTTCTTCACCCATTGTTCATTTCCTGAATTTGTGCAATTTTTTATACTGGCCTAAGCTCATTGCTTTTGTCCCCCCAACATGTGTCTTATGTTTTCTAGACCAGTTTTCTATATGTCAGGATCCTAATCCCCTCTTCCAGCATGCTTGCAATTCCTCAAATAACCAAACAGAACTGTATTTAGATTCCTACAGGATCCTACCTGGTAAACCCATTTTGACAGCAGCTATTGATAGGCACTCGATAGGCATGGTTATCTACCTAGTTAAGACCCAGCTCCACAGCAGCTGCACACAGACTACGTCCCCCTAGCTTTTTATCAGAATGCCAAAGTGCAATACCAAACAATGAAACACTACATTTTTGCATGACTCAGTTGCTGTGGCAACATAAATTAACAAAATGTACATTGTTGTAGCAGCTTTGTCATCTAAGTACATAGGCTTTTCCACACAAATAATGGCAGAAGCAGCACAAGATTCTCAGATGGAAAAGTATCTGGACAAAATGTGATGGCTGAAAAGGTAAAATAATGCCAGGTGAAGGCTAAACAAAGAGCTGACAAACCATCTAGATATTTCAAGGATGTCAGTTTGGAATCAGGGACCATAACTGTGGTTAAGTGGAAGGAAAGGATAAATGTCTACCTGTCAAAGATACTCAAACAACCAAAACAGAAAGCCAGCAAGAAATGCACTTAATGTTCAGGATCTTCAAGTAAAGCAGCGGTTATTTAAGAAGACGAAAGAAACAGGCACTAATATTGATTACATTATGCTGAAATCAGTTATCTGCTCTGGCATATCTGATAATCTCAAGCACAAGGTGGATCAAGAGATTTTGGGGGGTTACCTCAGAAGCAGGTTGTTGAGGACAGAAGCATAAACCTCAGAGGTTTCCCAGGCTGAGAAGGTGAGGAGTAGGTTCAATTGCAGGGGCTGGCCAGTGCATTGGAAAACTGAAGGAATAAAAGAGCCATTCCCTCTCTGAGGCAGAAAATATTCAAGTAATGGAAAACAGCTGAAATGCACAACATAATTGAAAAGGTAAAGAAATTGTGAAAATATGAATGTGCATTTCTTACACTAAAAAGAGAGATAACTGATGTAGAGCTGTTAACAGAAGTTTGACTTGATAAAGACGACAGAAGGGAAATCAGAGTTAACACACTGATGTAGAGCTGTTAACAGAAGTTTGACTTGACAGAGATTGATAAAGAAGACAGAAGGGAAATCAGAGTTAACACGTACAGGAGATCAGTTTTACAGAAAAAGTATTGTTTATAAACTTTTGCTATTCTATATTATGTTGTAGTTATGCCAATAGAGATTCTGGAAACAAAGGAGGTTCTGGTTTCCAAAGAGGGCAGCTGGTCCAGTTTTCCCTGATTAATCCTGTGAGTGTGTTCTCATTTATCAAAAACTTTTTCTTTCATTAGCTGACCAGGAAAGTGTTGTGAAACATGTGAAAGTCCCAAAGAAGCCATGGAAATCCTGAGTTTCAACAAAACCTGAAGAACAGTGATGTAGGAATGACTGGGGACATACAATGGGGAAGGAAGAAAGAGATGTGGGAAGTTCTGAAGGCATGGCACATAAATCCCCAGCCTCTGACTGTCCTACCCTGAGAAAGTCTTTTAACACTTACAATCCCTCCTTCAAAGGTACTATTACTATATTGTGGGTGTGTGGTCACAGAACAGAAAAATTCTGGTTTCTGACTCCCAAGTCAGAATCCTATTCCCATTTTAATTGAGAAGCAAGTTGTTTCCTAAGGCAATAAGGAGGACGTGAGGCTTTACCAACGAGCAGCGCAGTGACATCAAGCAGCTCACTTCATTTTGAGTAGCCCTCCCACTTGAGCAGACGTAACTCATGCCTATGAGTGGTATGTTTTAATCACTCACAGCGTACTGTAGGTTTACAGAATCACAAGATCAACAGGAGATGAGATCAAAAAGATCCATTTGACAAACTCAGGAGGAGCCATAGTATACTAAGAAAAAAAAGTTAATGTGAAACTCTTGTGATTTTAAGTAGTTTCAAAATCAATTCCATATTGCTCTGTTCTCTCTTATTCTGATAATTGAGAATCATTTTCTCCAGCACTGCAGTGCTTTTAACTGACTCATATGCTCCTCAATCACCGGAAAAGGCTTCCATAATAAGCGGCAAAGTAGCACTGCAAGTGTCTAATTCTTTCATCTTGCTTTCACCAATTTCCCCTATTAAATTAATATTCATAGTCACATTTGGACACCACTCTGGCTCTGAAACAGCATCAGCATATGGGACTGAGGGAACGAGCATTTTAATTTTTTAAGTAGAGGCCTCAAATTCCTTCTGTACAGCTAAGTAGCTAACCAGGGAAGAGAGGTGGCCTTTTACATCATGAACTGAACCCTCCAAACTCGTACCTAGGATGGGGATGAGAGCCACTGAAAAATTCATCAGACTTTGTAATGAATGAGTCAAACAAACAAAATCATGCCATCACTCTACAGGCTATGTCAGGTCTAAGAGGGAGGGTTTATGGAAACTTACATAGGAAAGCAATGTAGCCCTGTGCCACCACAATCTTTTGTCCAGGCAAATCTATCACGTTTTATTAAAAAGATAACCCCTGCAAAGTGGCCCTTTAGGCTCATATTTCTGAGCAGAATTTGTGTAAATTGGATGCAAAAATTTTAAAATTTAGCCCATTTTCTGCTGGGTACTAGAAGAGGTTTTTATAAATTGCAATAGTAGAATAGGAGAGGGTAACAGTTATATACCTAGATATATATATATACACATTTGCAGTCTGTGAGTAGCAATAGCTGTATGTCTTATCTTTATATACGATATGCTCCATCAGCTACAAGCCGTAATCACAACACCAGACTTTCATTCATATCTTCTAAGCAGCTCCTGGCGCTCAGACGCCTCGGCAGAAGCACAGAAGGCTGGGTGGGATGGTGAGAGGTAGATTACTTCAACTGCATGAAAGTAACTGCGGGGTGGGAGGAAACACCTCGTAATTAGAACACGGGACGGAAATTAAGGTCTCTGCCAATTCTGTCACAGAGGGAGTTCGTGATCCTTGGCGAAAAGCTTTCCGACCGCCCTCTCTCCACCTGCACAGCCGGGGCGGTGGGCACAAGGACACTTGCACAGCGAGCGCCCGCGAGCACCCGGAGCTGTTCTCCGATGGCGGCAGGACCTTTGCCGGGCCGGAGGACCAGCTGCCCAGGCCGCGCCGCCCAGGCCCTCCCCGCTCGCCCCCGCCGGT
>NW_008236774.1:80772-99247 GCF_000691975.1 Corvus brachyrhynchos | reverse complement strand
GCACATCGGGAGCCTGAAAAGGAATTTAAAACTTGTTTCAGGTACTTTACCTACCCTGCCGTTCCCCTGTTTCTGACTTTCGGGGTTGTTTTTGTGGGTGTTTTGTTTTTAATAATTGTGTGAGAAAGTGTAGCTTTATTCCCTCCGCTTTGTGTGAGAGAACCGGCTGCATAATTTGGCTTGCTCTATTTAACCGAACTGTAATAAGTGTTGGTTTCACCATTCTCAGATCTGGCTGTAGCTTCTAAATTGTAATTTATCGTAAAAATTAATTTTCAATCACCTGTGTGTTTTGGACCTAATTCTGCAGGCATGTCTGAGTAGCGCCGGGCATGTACGGTTGTATTTGTGGAGCGGTGACGTTATTTTATAATGCCCCCGGGGGAGGAAACTCCGCCGGGCTGTGCTTGTGCAGCACATTCTGCAGCCGGACCTGGCCCTGTCTGACACTCCCGTGCCTGGCTCTGGTTTGGTGCCTCTGACAGGGCCAAACAGCCCTTAAGCGATGGTGTTGCTGAAAAAGTTGGGTTAAGTAAATCCATCCCACTGAACAGCAGACCACAATTTTTGAACAACAGATGTATTGAAATGTCTTGTTTACTGTGTCTTGTCCTCTTGATCTGTTCTTGCAAAGCGGAGACATAACTCATAATTGTGGCTCTAAGGGTTATGCAATTAACAACATACTTAAGATAGCAGTAGCACAGTCTTTTGATCTGGAAGGAAAATAAACCATTCGAGTATGTCTGGGTTTTCAAACTGGCAGGGTTCTTTCTCTTCCACTGTCTCCTTACCACATAACATTTGCCCATATAGCAAGCCAGTGAGCTGACAGTAAGACTTCTTCAAGGATTGTATTAGATATATCTTAGTGAACTGAATTTTCTAACTGGCAATGCTCCAGGGTGATACTACACTTCAAAAGAGTGTAATCTGTCATGAATGAATCTGAACTCAAGAATGTAGGCATTTTAAAGAGAATGTGTTATGTCAGTATAAAACACGTTTACAGCTATTTCAGGGAACTAGGGGGAAAGTTTTGTGTTTTCTCTCTCCCTGCTCCCCCTTGTTTCTTTATTAATTAGCCTTTATTAATTACTCTTAAGAATTCAAAAAATTCCTTTTTGTTTTTTCCTAATGGAGGTAGTTGAACCAATTGGAAGTATTTAATCTCTCTACAAATCTTACCATGGTTATTACACCTTTATTAGTACACCAGACTTCTGGGCAGCAGTCACCCAGTGGAGCTACAATTACCATTACCATTCGCAGTCCTTTTAAAAAGGCAGTTATTATTTATGAGGTCCTGATAGATGGAATTCTTCTAACAGTATTTTTACACATCAGCAAATCAAAACATGCTTTAAAAAATACTGTCTTAAAATGTAAATGCAGAGAAGTGGAGTTTATTGAAGGCATGCAATTTAAAAACAAACCCCATACTCTCAACCTGACAGAGCATGAAGGGATTATCCAGACTTGACTCATCTGTGCAGATTGTGCATTTCATGCTGACTGCTGTGCTGAACAACGCTGCTGCAGTGATTTCACTGCCTGCTTCTCTGGGTTGTACCAACCTTTAAAAACATTACTGGTGTTCCAGAGCTGTTGGTATTTTTGAAGAAAACTGGACTTGCAGTTGGTGGGACTTGTAAAGATTGGAGATTCAGTTAGATATTTGATGAAACCTATTTACTATGTATTTACTGTTCAGTTTTACATAGGTAAGTCAAAAACCTTACGTGATTTTATTTTGTGATATCTTATACATCCTATGTGCAATTGAAAATATTCTTTAAGCAAGCTGGAGAAAAAGCAGTTCAAAGTCAGTGTGAAGTAAAATGAGGAACTTGTTTGACTCAGGTCAGTTTTGTTGTACTCAGAAATGGCTACAGCTAAGCAACTCCATTTGGTAGAAAAGAGATGTGTGACTTAGTTTGACTTCTTTCATTACAGGAGTCAAAAAATCTTGTTTGGTATTTTCTGCATCATCTCTCTAACTTCTGCCTTGAAACAGTTATTAAAAAAAAAAAACCTGCCCTTGAGAACTAAAGAGTCGGTTTCATTTTTTTTCCCTTGATGCCCTCTGTTTTTTAATTAAAACAGATCTTAGCAAATCAATGGATTTTGCTAGTCTCAGCCTCCAATGATCAATCTCTTCATAATTTGTTTTTTAAATAATTCTTAAAAGCTGAAATGCTTCAGAGAGAGTAACAGTAGTGAAAAAGGGGGAGAGTGCTTTATAATAACTAGGAGTAAGGGTAGAAAATGTGTGATGTAGAACTCCCGCTTTTCCTCTTCTGTATTATTCTGCTGCTTTTGCTGTTCTGTGAAGCAGTGTACCACATGTAGCTAGGTAGTCGTAGATAAGAGTATTTCTAAGTTATTCAAGAGATATTTCATCGTTCAGTCATTTCCATAGTGTTTGTTGCCATGGGAGCTAGCCAGCGGCCTGATTAGTGATAGACGTGATTACACTTTGTTTTTTGACTTGGGGTAGTGAAAACTCTGTCTGAGCTACTGTAAGAAACAGATGATGTACAAAGACTACAGCGAGTTGTTTCTATGAAGAGACTGAAGCGTTTCTGTCCTCGGACTGAAGTTGTTGTATAGTGATGCTTTATATCTCTTATCATGTATAGTTATGTTTAAAATGCCTCATGTCTCCAAGCTTGCTAAATATTTACAATAAATGTACTACTTCTACCGTATGTTTGAATCAAGAAACCTATTAACTGAACAAGCCCATATTTTTATGCTTGAGAGAATTGGCTCTTCATTTTAATTGCTAAATTATATGTTAAAAGTACAATATAAAAAAAGCAGAGGTGAAATGGTGTAATGAGAATCAGAGTAATTTTTCTTACTTCCTGGCCTCAAACTGTAGTTATTTTCAGTTAGAAAATAGATAGAAAATCAATTGTAATCTGCTCATAATTGCCTTCCTGGTAGAGTTATGAGGCATTCACTCCCTTTTCCATCCCCCACCCCACTCCTTTTTCTTCATCCCTTTTTTTTTTTTTTTTTTTTTTTTAAATTTTTTTTCTCACTGTCTGTATTTTTTCCTCTTTGTGTTGTGGAATAGGCAGATCTCCAGAGCTAAAGGAGATTTTTCATTGAAAAGCCCTTCATCTTTAAATGTTTTTGTGTAACAGCTTGGGGCTCTGTCAAAAAGCATGTTCCTTACCAAGTTATTTAGTGGTGAGTAGAAATTGACGGAGGTTTTCATAACCTTGGGGCTTTCTGCTTAGATGAACCAGGCATTTCTCTTTTACCTATCAGGATTGATTACTTCAGGTTAGATCACATTTCTTATGTAAAAAGCTTAGCTTGCACTACCAAAAATCCAAATTGTGTTTTGCTTAGCGCAAAGTGCTGGGCTTGACATTTGGCACTGACTTTCGCACTCTGCTAGAACGTTGTACTAACCAGTTAAAGAATTATTTTAGCTCTTTGGAAAACTCAAGCTCCATTCATTCTTGAGTCATAGCTGCAGAATGAGAATGTTTTGAAAGCATACCTCAGTTTTAAGACTTGCACCTCTGCTCTCCTGACTCGAAAGGTCCAGACGAGACGTTTTCAAAGTTTGCCCTGGGGACTAACGTAGCTCACCCTCTGCAACTGTGAGATTCATCATTCTTCCAGGCTTATGTCACAGCGTGCACCAGACTACCTCTCCTGATGACTTGGCCATTTTAAGGTTGTATTTGCTTGATTTATGATACCAGTGTAACACTTTAAAATTTGACATACGTCATCCTCCTCCCTGGAAGGGTGGATGTCTATTTATATATTTATATGTAAGTGTGTGTGTATGGGTAGATGGATACAGAATAGAATGCTAGACCATCCCAGGTTCTGCTGTCCTTTGAATGTTGAAACCACCTATGCGTTCATAAATGTAGCTCCCAGTACCTCTGTTTTAGACCAAAGTTATTTGATTCTAAATTCTTTCAGGATAAAGATGTTCTTCGCATAAAATTTCTGCATTACAAAGTATTTAAAATGTATTCTGTCTTAAAATTACAGTTTTCTTCAGGTGACAATGAGGAAACTAAAGCTTTATTCATGGTATTTTGAGAAAAGAGTGGGTAGAAAGGAGGGAGGGGCAAGACATTCAGTGATTGGGAGTGCAGAAAATTTAATGGATGTTATTAATCCTCCCAATGGAAGAAATAGAGTAATTTCTTCTGGTATGAAAGGAATGTCTTGGGAGGTGGTTGAAAGTTGCAGAGGAGTGCCAGAGATTGAAGAGTCAGTGAAGCTGGAGGTGTTCAGTTAATGTGACACAGGTTATTGCAAATACCTGAAAAGCATTTTGCTTGCTGTGAGTAGGTAAAGCTCAGAGTCTAGGGAGCATTTTAAAGAGTAAAATCCTTGAGCCATTTACTACTTGACAGAAATTCACATGATAATTCCTAAATGACTATTTGTGTGAGCCACGCTCTCTTATGAACTGTTAAAAGTAATGTGCTAAGTTGTGAAATCAGTGAATCAGGCCCATGAAGCTTTGAAGTTTTGTGATGAACTGAAAATTTCAGTGTTGCTGTGACTTAGACCTTTTATCTTAGGATTAATGAAATTTGGTGGTTTGGCAGAGATTGTCTGGAAGAGGGACAGATTGCATTTCCTTTAACAAAAGCTGCTTTCCTAGTCTACTTTTGTTCTTTAAACTGTTAGCGTAAGTAGCTGGTATCTCATTATTCATCTCTCTGCTCTCAGAGTTACCATTATAGTTGGTGCCTTGACTCTCAACAGGTCTCTTCAGTCCTTTGTCATCTGTAAAGCTAATATTTGAATTGCTGAGTTATCTGATCTTTCCAGATTTGAGGCATGGCCTCATTCTTGATGAGAGACAGTTCTCTTATAAGAAGTGCCATAAACACTCTCATGGAGATCTCAACTTTATCTTAGTGGCGAGCCTTAGAGCCTCATAGCTTGCAGCAACATCCCCTAAGGCTATTCCACCTTAAAACATTCAGCTAATTTGGAAACCTCAGATGATTTTTCCTTCAGCAATAATTCTAATACATGCTATTTGTAATGCCAGATACACCTCTGGAAATGGTTTGTTCTGGCTAGGGAAGGACTGTGATGTACAAGTGCCCAGGGCTGTGTACCTGGGTTCACAAATCTCTGTAGCAGCTGCTTCTGGGATTCTTGCTGGGCTGCCAACTAGGCTTTTGCTGTTCTTGCTGAGCTGTGAGTTGGATTAGAGTTTCTGGAACTGTCACTATTGGGATTACAGTCTGAGTTTCTTGAAGTTGTTGCTGAGCTACAGCCCATGCTTTCTGGTGCAAGATGGAAATCAGAGTTTTTTGCTTCAGCTGCTGTTTCCCCAGCCACTTGTTCACTTGTCTTTTCATAGCTTTTTACTGTAGCTGTTGTGTGGAAGAAAATAGCATCTGGTATCATGCATACATTGATGGGACTTTCATCTGGTTCCAGCAAAAAGACTGTGTGGCTAAATGTGTTTAGGTAGTGCCCAATTCCTGGAGCTTGATCTTACTGCCAGGACTCATTCAAAGTCACGACTTCAGTGTGAGCTCTTTGCTCTCTTCTCTGAATTGACCATTGCTTATAAGTGAAATTTGGTAAACCACCCGTGCCTGATAATTTAGGAGAAACTAAACTACAGATCTCACAGAGATTTAGTTTGTGTTTGCATTGTGAAATGATGCAGCCAGTTTTTTTCAGGATCGAGAATAATTGTTCTTTGGTAGGTTTTAATGGTGTTGGTACCGTGCATGGTCTGTTCCTAAGGTTTTGTTCAGTATTTGCTGATAGTCTGCAGTCTGATTTGTTCATAAAACTGGCAGCTCCAAAATTTTATAAGGCTGTGGTAGCACTCTATAATGGGACACCTTGATGAATTTTGGACATCAGTGTGTTACAAATCACTTTGCTTTTGATATATACATATGTTGCAAGAAAGACCTCAGGTATTTCATTAGTGTGAAATAAGCATCATCATCTGAAAGTTGATCTTTGTCGCTGCTTCTGTGAGCAGTTTGAATTGTTCATCTGCAGCTTGAATGCACTCTTCATTATGCCTGTGAGAGAGCTCTGACGAGAAAATGTTTGTAGCGGACAGACTGAAAACAGATGCCTCCAGTGGGTATTGTAAATAGGGTTTAGTTCATCTGCTGACATGGGATCCTATTGTGGAAAGTAAAGCCTCAGCCCTTGATAAATGTAAGATGATGTTGCAGAAATAGATAATAAGGCTAAATATTATTTATGAATTGGCCATATTATCAAGAGCATTGCCCTAGGGTCAAGTGGAGTGATCATTTACCTCTTTTTGGCCCTGATGAGATTGTATTTGGAGCACTGAGTCCAGTTTTGGTCTCTAAAGGACAGGACAAGACACTAGCTTACAGGGACAAGGTTAGTGGATGGCTACCAGGCTGATTAGGGGGCTGAAGTACATCATGTAACAAGGAGAGACCCTGGGAGAGCTGAGTTTGTTCAGCCTTATTTAAGAGAAGACTAACAGGGATCTTATTGCTGTCTTCAGCTCTGTAATTTGAGGGTTTGGAGAAGACAAAGTATTCTATTTGGAGGCACGTAACAAAAGGACAAGAGACAGCAGTTGGCAAGGTATAGTGGAGAAATTCTGGCTGAAGATGAAGAAAAATGTCACCATGAGAATATTTACACACTGGGGTAGGTGTTTGGGGAAGTTGTGGAGTCTCCAGCCTTGGAAATGCTCAAAAGTTGACTTGGAAAAGACACAGAGCAACCTACTCTAGCTGACCCTGTATTAAATGGGGGTTGTTGGACTAGTTGATCTCCAGAGATTCCTTCCAAACTGAAGTATTTAATACTAAATGTTAATAGCATCGCCAGTTCTGAATGAAGTATTCCCATTTGCATGTGTCGTTATCAGATCTATCTTCATGACAAGGACTCTGAAGAACAGGGGGCTCGAAAGGCTAGCCTTAATAAAGAAATCTGTGCATGGACTCACAGGTCTAAAATCTAGCTGGCTTTTCAACTAAATGTAAGAAAATTTGGTCAGCAATATTAATTACTACTTTAAAAGTTGCAAACTTTGGAACTCAGAATGACACTGAGACTGCAAATAGCCGGGAAAATTATGTGAAATCACTAACACAGTTTGTCTCTTTCTGATGTATTAGGTTATTAAACATGAGCAAGCTGTTTTATTAACATGTAAAATACTAGAATTTCAAAGCCTGTATGTAGCTTGTTGTGGAGACTTTCTGATGGCCTTTCCTGAATTCAGGAATACAGTAAATCTGAAGAAAAGCTATACTTAGGTAGTAAGACTTCTGTGCAGCTATTTTCTTTCATTCCGAAAATCCAAGTTCATTTGGAACTTTGATTTGCAGCTACAGTAACCCACTTTGTGTAAGATCTGGCTGTTGTCAGGTCTATTAAAAGCTTCCCCAGAAGGTAAAAAACAATTATGTACTAAGTGTGTCTCGACAAACCACATGATCATCTCTGCCTTCCCTGATTCTTAGCTTACTAAATCCAGGTAAAAAATTGAACCATAACATGTTCTCTGACTCTTTCATCCCAATAGAGAGTAAATGGCAAGGCTGAAAGTCGTGCAGAAAATCCACTGCTGGCAGCTCTCTCGCAGAAGGCTCCAGGCCAAAAGGACAACTGCAGCCGTGTGGTACAGGCATAGGAATTGTCTCTCAGATAAGCATAACGCTGTGAAGCCATTTAGGGCGACACAGAGTCCAACCAACACCTTGAACTCTGTCCAGGAACCCTGGAGATTATGGAGCTCTTTTGCCAGCAGCATGGCCTGAAACACAACCTGGCCATGTCTCTAGACAGTTTGAGAGGCCTATTTTCCTCTGACGAACCTTTCAAACTCTTAACAATAGTCTGTGGCACAGATAAAAGATATTAGGTTGACTAGCTAAGTGTATTTAAATGAAGAGAATACTTTTTTTTCACGTAACCATGTTAGTTTTGTTAGAGGATTTTCTTCTGACAGAACAAATTTGAATAAAAGTACTTTGCTAAGCATGATGGTATACACTTTGTACAGTTGTAGGCATTGTCTGGCCTCCCAGTATTGTCACTGGGAAAGTTAATTAGACAGTTCAAATTTTCATGCTCAGAAAGCATGTAGGCAACGTGACTCTTTCTGGAAGTGGGAGGAGATCAAATTTAACATGTGTGTATTGGTGGAAACTTCTTTTTCCTGGAATGCTTTGTATTTCAGTGTCTGCTTCAATTCATAAATAATAAAATTTAAAAATAAATTAAACAGTTACAATCTTAAAGTAAGCACTGTTTCCCCATTTGTTGCAGAAATGGACAGTGCATTTCACAGTTGATGAGATGGTGTTGATGAGAGTGGTTGCCTGACAGCCACCTTAGCACATAGAAGGGGGTTTCAGTGCTTTCTGGCTTGCAAACCCCTGAATACTTTCTGGTAGAGCTTTGTGTCTATTCCCAAAAAAACCCCAAGAATTTCTAGACATGTGACTTACTGCTGTTGGAAACAAGACTTCTGTGATCATCCTTCTGTGTGCATGCCCTGGTGTGCTTGTGCAGATGTGGTTATAGTGGCTTGCATGTCTGTGCTGGGGTTTAACCACATTTGAGTTGGAGCATCCACTTAAAGATGGGGCAGTCCTTGAGCCTGCTGTATGTTGCCATGCTGGAGGCAGCCAGCAGCGGCCTGGTTGTGTTAGGAGGGGTTGTGCGGCAGGTCAAGGGAGGTGATCCTTTCCCTCTGCTTGGCACTGGTGAGATAAATCTGGGCTCCCCAGTACGAGAGAGACATGGAGTTACTGGAGTGAGTCTAATAAAGGGCCAGAAAGATGATGAAGGAACTGGAGCATCTCCTCTAGGAGAAAAGGCTGAGAGACCTGGAATTGTTCGGCCTGGAGAAGGGAAGGCTTGTGCGTTTCTTACCAGTGTGTGTAAATATCAGTGTGTGCAAAGCAGACAGAGCCAGCCTCTTTTTAGTGGTGCCCATGGACAGGACCGGAAGCAATGGGCACAGACTATTCCATCTGAACATCAGGAAATGCATTTTTACTGTGAGGATGACCAAGTACTGCCACAGGCTGCCTAGGGAGGTTGTAGAGTGTCCATTCTTGGAGATGTTCAGGTGCTGTCTGGACAGGGTCCAGCAGCTGGCTCTTGGTGGCCCTGCTGGAGCAGGGGAGTGGAAGCTGATGTCCTACAGAGGTCTCTTCCAACTTCAGCGATTTTGTGATACTGTGAAAGGAGCATTGCTTAGGCATCCATGCCTGCAATGGATATCTGTAAGTTATGGTACTGAGGCAATGACTTTTTCATCATCCTCCTAGGTAAATAGTGGAGTTTTGCTACATGATCAAAACTATTGACTTTTAAAATTAAAATCTGCTTCAGAAAATACATTTCGCTTCAGGTGCTACATCTCATTGTGGTAGTGAGGGGTGACACCAGTGTTTTTTGGTGTTGCAGAATGCTGCTTTATGCTTTCTGTGTAGTTGGCTGGTGGGGCTCAAGCCTGTTGGGCTCCTAATGTAGGCAAACTGCAGCTGCAGGCGGGTGCCTTGTCATGTTGTGATGAACAGCTCACAGTCACTGCCTTTGTCTACCGACAGACAAGCAAAGACTGGATCTGTTTACCTGTGGTTAGCAAAAAGGTAATCGCTACTTGTGATAAAGCTTGGGGTTTTCCGCTTCTCTTCAAAACCTCAGAGCACATCCTGATACATGTTGCAGTGGTTTGCTCAAGTCTTGCATGCAGCCAATGTACTGATGATCTAATGGGATTATTCCAGAAACTCTAGACATTCTGACCTTCTTTTAAATAATGCCATGCTGGAAAATGCATCTCTGCTTTTTTAAATTTTAAGTATAACTAGAGAGAGATAGTCTTTTTTCTAAGAGTGAAAGAACTCTTCCCTACTTTGTTTTAATGCATTTGAAAGTGCGTATTTTTCTACAGAGCAATTGCACTGCATTTGAAAATACAGTTGAACCTTATTTTAAAATATGGGGGTTTTTAAAGCTTAGTTATTCTCTAGGTCATCTTTATCATAATATGAGTTCTTTTTCTGAATTCTAGGCACTCTTTATGGGTCATTTAATTCACTCCTTTGTATGGCTGTGGAGTGGTGGTGGGTTTTTGTCTGGTTTTGACTGTGTGTAGATCCAGTCTAGAGCACCACTTACCACTCCTCAAAACTAGGTGAACTTCTTTCAAGCATTCTACTTAAGATAGTTTACATCTCTTCACATGACTTGAAAGAAGTATTCTTTTTGTATTGTCCCCTTGTAAGTTTAGAGATAAGCATTTCCTTTGCAGCTCCCAAGTACAACAGTAAATGTAAATTTTTTACATTTTTTTGGCTGAGTTTTGTCTGTAGCCTATAACCTTTATTTCTATTTCATAAATGCAGTGGTACATGGTTGATTTAACTTTTGCAGTGTGTTCTTACAAAGGCATCATTTATTAGAGGAGGCTTAGCATAAAGTTCTACAATAAAAGATAATTAAATACTTTAATGGGACAAATTGTCTTTCTAATTGCTGCAGTAATACCACTGGAGTTACAGAATGACAGAATGACCACTTCATATGCTTGCATAAAATAATTTCTTTTTAAATAAGGCTTTGTTTTCAATGTACTTGAAACAGCAAGATTTGGCTGGAACTAGCAGCTTTTTTTTTTTTTTTTAGTTGGTTTTTTATTTTTTTTTTTAGTTTTTTGGGGTTTTGAGGTTTTTTTAGGGTTTTTTTTCTGGCTTATAGCAGTGCTTCCCTAGTATCTTCAGCTTCTGCTGTCTGAATTTCCCAGCTGCTCCAGCTCTCCCCCCTTTGGTCTCTCTGATCCTTCCATGCATGCTTTTCACACCAAACTGGGCAGTGGGGGGGGGGTTAAAGGGGATGCTCTCCTTCCCACCCCTCAGCCAAACCAAGAAACACTCTGCTCTGTGTCTCTCTGCAGCATCTCATCCCCTTCCTGTGTGCCATTCTGAAATCTCCTTCCACCATGGAGTCTCCGAGCCTATCACCTCCAGGCAATTCAGGATTTTGTGCTGGCCTGCCGTTTATTCTGAAGTGGCACTAGGGACCTGACAAGCACTGTGCAAAATGCCCCATAGCTAGCAGCCACAAAAATAGGTTTTTATAGTTTACTCATCTTGCAAGACCAGAAATTTGAAGGAGCTATTACATTTGCTGTGTTTGGCTTTAATTTATTTCCTCTTTGTATTTTGTGTAATAGGAAGCTGTTGAACTAGTTTTTGGATTTGGAGGTTTTAGCTCAAGAAGTAGAACTTGCTTTGTCCTTTTGTGCTGTGTACCTTCTGGTTATGCTCTTACAGCCTTTCACGAATACGATGACAGAGCCACAGTGTTTCATACTAAAGTGTCTTTGGTGAGCTCATCATTCCCACAAGGAAGCCTCATGTACTGGTTAAACCTTGATATGAATGCTTTTCTGTCATCACAAGCATGATTTAATAGGACCATCTGACACCTTGTAAACCTTTGACAACCCAACTTCTTTTAGGGAGGAGCTGAGAAGATGCTTCCAGAGGAGGCAGCTGGTTTAAGTAACCAATATTGCGCACAAGATAATTAGAAAATGTCTTCCTAATTCACACAGCTTTAGCTTGCTAGAATACTGTAAATTTGACAGTATAATGTAAGTCTTCAGATTGCATCCATTCTCACTTTGCTCGTAGTGCTGCAGCATGGTGTTTGCATGAACATTAATCTGCAACTAAAGTTTATCCCTGGCTCCCTGAAGACATGTACTTGGTATGGGGAGAGTTGGAGTGGTACACAGAACAGGATGGTATTCTTGTTGTTACTGTAGAAGATATAGAGGGGGCAGATATTTGCAAGTGAACTTCTTACAACATTATTTTTAAGGCAGATTTCTAAGCCGGTTCATACACTTTTAGTAGTTTTGCTTGTAGAGCCCTAAGTACAGCACTTCTCTGCCACAGAGTTCTCTGTTACAGATGTATATAAAGGGTATCATATGTGTCTCTGCAAAGCAAGCATCTCTGGTATTGCAAAAGAAATGCCTGGCTCTAATCAGGGAGATAACAAATGACTAGCCAAGTGATCCTGCTTGCATTTAAGTGCGGTTCTTGGACATAGATGAACTGGACTGGCTTCCAATTTTGCCTACAGAAGTTTTAATATGCTTAACATTATCCAATACCGGCAACTGAGGTAGTCTAAATACCACAGCAGGGACTGATTAGCTTTTTCAGATCACTGCTTTTATTCGCTGTTTGCAAAGAGGCTTAATCCAGTGCTGGGGATCAGGCATCCCACTGTGCTCGTGGGTAGCTTTCTCTCAGTCTTTGTATTCACAGTGGCAGAAATTAGTGTGGAGTCTCCTCCTGCCTCTGACTTAAAAGATCCCAAATTGTGGTGTTAGTAGTTGTTTTTGGGAGTGTTTAATGGACAGTGCAGAGAAACTATAGTTGGGGTTTCTTCTTTGAAGTTTAATATCTGGGCACCTGATAAATGCATCAGTGTAATAGCATGATGGTATGTCATTTCATTTACTGTGTTGAATTGCTTTAATATCCACATAAAGCTTGAGAAGTTTCTAGAAACAGTTCTAACAAACCTATTCTCATTCTTCTGTTAAATCACAGTAGATATTTCCCAGCAGTTTGCCTGTCCTCACAAGCATGAGGACAGCTGTCTCTGTGGTTCTCATTATTGCTTTTAGTCATGTAATGATGCTGAAGTTCAGTAAATACGCTTTTCTAGTAGTCATTCAGATGAACATTTGCAAATGCAGAATCCCTTCCCTCTGTGTGTTGACCTATCTTCATTGAAGTTATCAGCAGTGGCAAATTCTTATTTGAAAGTCCACAGGACACCACCTTTTTTTATCAAGCATCAAACCTTGCTAGGGTTATGTTGCTAAATGTCCGTGTTGTGCACTGGAAATGTTGGGCAGTGAGGGGAGATGTGGACTGGAGTTTGTGTTTCTATGTGGATTATTTCAATTGAAAATAAAAACAATAAAGAGTTGGCTATAACCTAGCTCCAGACTTCTGTTCAAATATTCTGTCATTGAGAAGAGATGGAAAGATCTTGGCATCTAGAACAGATCTATGAAAAAAAAAAAAGGAAAGAAGTTCTGTTGCAAAGAAATATAAGTGACTCCAGAACAAAAGTGTGGTTCTTAGTTCCTTTCTATCAAGTACTCTGATGTTTCAACCGCTTAAAAATATCCATTATTCCATATATTAATATTATGTCATTTTAGTTTAAACACTTTCACCCCCTCCTTTGAAATTACCCACAAGTACTCTTCAAGTTGTGTGTAAATGCAAGTTTGTTGCAGTTATTGACTAATGTAGAAAACTGTCAGAAAATTCAGAAAGCAGTTTCTGAATACATTTCAGTGTTTAGTGTGGGCTCCTTTCATACCTCCTTGTGCTTCATACCACTATGATTAATTTTGCTAACAAGAAAAGAGGACTACAATAGCTACTGATAGATTTATTTCTCTTTAATATTTTTCCTGACAAAGAACTTTTTGTTTCCATAATAGAAGGGGTTATATTCCTTCAGACTGATACATTTTAATAGAAACTCAGAATTTTTACTACTTAAAAAATAATTCTTTTCTTTGTTTCATGAATTAGAAACAATGAGGAGAAGCTGAAGTCTGCCCAAGCCAGGTGTTTCTTGTTGGCAGCCTGCTCCCTAATGACTCTGGCTCTCATACAGCAGCTGCCTGCTAGTCTCTTTTGTATGGCCTATTGTTGCTGCACACCCCTCGTTAATACACATGCTGCCCGGGGCAGACCCTGAGAATGACATCAACTTGCTTATCTTAGAAACCTCCGAACCTGATGCAGGGTGGGGAGGTTGCCTTGCATCTGCCCAGCCAACTAATTGTGAGCTCTGCGGGCCGTGATTGGCTCCGCGGCCGCTCAGTAATAGGTTAAGCAAAGACATCGCGGGTCCATCTGTTCGTCCATTCATTGTTCTGCTTGCTTGCCTGAAGTCTGCAGCTGAAATCGTGTTAAGGAGTTGCTTCTGGAACAGCTACGAGAAACCAATGTCTGTGTGTTTTCCAGCCAACGTAAGTATAGGGGCTTCTCTCTGCACAAACGGGATGGTTCACCTTTCTGGTGTTGCAGCGTTATCAGCTTGCGTTTGGACAACGAGCTAGCCTGTGTGTCGGCTGAGATTTGCACACTTTGGGTGTCTCTTGGAAAAAGAGGGAAAGAAAAACAGTTATGTGCTGTGACTAAGTATATTAAAGAGCATTGATCTCACACAGTGCGTTCTACTAAGGAACTTTTGAAAGCATCAGTAATGGTGTATTTCCCAGAATTTGAAAATGGTAGGTAGTAGCCATCGACAGAACAAATTCTCTCTAGCCCGCTGGCTAGAAGGAGAGGTTTCAACTTTTAAGTTACAGGTATTTACCCTTTTTTTGCAAATAAGCTATTATTGTGACTAGTAGAAAAAGCTTTTAAGGAAAAACAAAATTAGACACCTTTCCATTATACCATACAATGGGTGAAAATTCCCGTGTTTGTAGAAATAGGAAGAGCTCCATTATGGGCTATCTGAAGATACATCATAGTGTAAGATTGAGCATTAGGGTGCTCTCAAATAGGAATGTGTTACAGTCAAAGGTTTTGAGCTTTGAAAACCAGTTATCAGTGTGTCAGATCTAGCCCGTCTGTTTTTATAAAGTTTCTAATCTATTTTGTTTTATGTTTTGAGTTCGGATGTTAGGCTGAAGAACAAACACTGTGTACTCCATGAGCCTGTGTTCCAAGGATCCTGTAAAAAAAAAAAGTCCAAAACAAAGACCTTCATATATCATTAAAGAGAGCAAATAAAAGTGTTAAAAAGAGGTTTGCATTTCTACCACATGCCCTATTGTGTGAACATATGCATGAGTCTATTGAAAGTTTTCAGAAGATGGGCAGGCCACCAGTTGCTGGTCTCCTGCAGTTCCAGTAGACATCTGTTGCCCTAGAGCATTAACCAATCTGTTCAATGGGACATCCCTCCTTTGTTGGATAGAATGATGCAGACAACAGCACTCACTGAAATACAATGGTAATTAAATACATAGAAACTACAGCAGTAGGTATTTATTACATATTCATTATTTTATTTGCATTGTTGCAGTATCTTTATCATTTGGGTAACGGATACATTATCTTTTTTTGCTTTTCTGAGCAGCTCTGCACTTCTGTTTGTGACAAGTAATGAGTGTTTCAACGAACTGATTTAAATATTTTCCATTTTGTGTTTAGAAGACTTAAGAAAAAGTCTGCCTGTGTGAAAACATGTTGAACTATTTCCTTGTAGAGTGTATCTTCAGAATCTTGTTGATGGTCTTTTGAGAATACACATTTTCTGTTACACTGTGCCACATGACACTACTTTACTATTTTCCTCTGTGAACTAAATTTGCATTAAATTACTTCTTTTATGCTCAACTGTAAGTTGAGCAAAAATATTCTGAATACACAGTAAAAGATTAGGTGATCTACTTGCCCACATCCCTTTGAGAAATATTTCTGTTTTGTGTGGAGGTGAATCGATGGGTTGATTGTTGTTAATGGTTAGTGCGAAATAGTGGCAACTTCTAAAAAATGGGAAAAGATTATACTTCTGCAATGAAGTGCTCATCTGGATTATTACATTTATATTTGATAAATGTACATACAGTATTTTAAGCCTTTAAGAGTGATCACAGTGTGAGATGCTGTAGTTTCAAACAGACTACAGTTTAAAACTTATCATAGGTATGTCTAAATTGGGAGTTACCCATTTTAGTAACTTTTTCATAAATACAAATTCTTTTACTGAGCTGTGGTGAGCATAACCAAAAGGTGAAGACTTTCTTGACTGGAATTTTTTGGATGATTTTTGTTTATCTCTCATTTGAGACAGAATTTGTAATAGATCCTTTTCTTAGCTGTATTGCATTGTATCAGTCAGCATACTTTTGAACCATATGTGTGTAATAAAAGCTCCTTGTAAAAAAAGGAGTTCTTAGCTGATGTTACTCCTTAGACAAATGTGACCTTTTCTGGTTTTCATGAACTTCATTGTCCTGTGTATAGGTACACTAGTGTTTATTTGGAATACAGATTCATTCAAATTGATTGCCTGGCATGTTGCTCTTCACTAACCAAACCAAGACAAAATAATCAGCAGCATTCAACAGTGACATCTGATTTTCATGGTTCTAGTCAATGAATCTCATAAAGGACATAATGATGGGAGCTCCAAAGTGTAATGTTTCTAAGACATGCTACTGACCACAAATACGATGTACAAAGTTCACAGGCACTGTAAAAAGTTGTCTGAAAATAAATGCAGTTTGCATGCAGGGTTTAGGCCAAATGCCAAGAATAGTGTACTGCTTATGCAAAACTATTTCAGAAATATTTAGCTTTGGATTTACAGTACAAATACAATTTTAACAATCCTTTTAAAGCAGTAGTATAATGACTGCGTATTATCTGTGGGAGATGTTAAAGCTGCTGCTTTTATTATTCTGTTCTTCAAACAGTTTCTGAAAAACAGTAGAGTTCTTTGCAAAACAAGCAGTTATATATTGGAGCACGATGGAGATTGACAGGAGAATTAAAGCAGATAGATGTGAGGCTGATTATGTATATATTCCTAACAATGGACCAAGCTCAGACTATGGTCATTTTTCATAAGCAGTTGATGTGCAAATCATCTGAAGTACGTTTCATATAATGCCTGGTCTTCAGACACATTCATATGCTAGTGACTTCTTTGAATCCCAGTGGAGGGTGTTATGATTCTAGTTGCTGTAAATCACTTAAACTTCAAGAAAGAAGTGATTGGAGAATGACTTAAGTATTATTTTAACTAACACTAAAAAAAAAAAAAATTCTCTTTCTAATCTGTGCACTGCAGGCTCTTGGTATTTGATTCTGTTAATATGCAACCTCTTCTTCCCTGCCCCCTTCCAAAAAAACGCCTCCCTTCACTTTTAGTTCAGTACTAAAATGACATTTCACAGTACACGGATTTAGGCAGTGACCCATTATCTCCCTGTATTCTGCAGCAGCGGTACATGAGCCAGCTCAACTTTTCAGTCCAGCTTAAAAGTGTTGCCCATTAACTAGACTTCCTCGAGTCAGAGCAGATTGTGGGGTTGGTGGAACAATGATGTCGGGGCTTCCAGATTGGTTTGGCAGCTGCATTGTTCTCTGAGGGGAAACCAGACGCACTTAAGTCCCGCTCTCTTTCATGGGCTTTTGTTCATACCAAATTATTCTTTGGCTGTGCTAGTATTCATGATGGTATGTTAAAGGAGCGCATCCTAGCAACTAGAGGCTGGTTGCTAAGCAGCCTGGCTTCCAATAGGGGCTGCTTGTTTGCGATTTGTTTTTATTTGTGTGTGTGTGTGTGTGTGTGTGTGTGTGTGTGTGTGTGTGTGTGTGTGTGTGTGTGTGTGTGTGTGTGTGTGTGTGTGTGTCAGTTCTGTGAAGGCCGCAGTGTTGGGTTTTTAACTGTATCCTTTTATTGGAATACTGTGATTTGTTACTAGCTCTGTGCTATCAAGTGTATTATCTTAGTTAATAAATCACTGTGTGAAAAGGTCCATTTCCTAAATTCTTGTTGTGTTTAATCTGTGGGTTGCTTGAAATCCTAAAGCTTTGAGTTAAGAGAAGGTAACATTCATTAATACACTGCCTGAGAATTACAGCCCTACTGCCTTCTAACAATATAATATCTAAATAAAACTTGATTTTCTTCCCTATCAGTATTGCCTGGATTAAGGTGTTGGAGATGAAAGCACCGATGATCGATAAGATTTATTTATTTTAACTAGACATGTTTAGGTAAATTAAGTTTATGTGCCCCATAACCAGGACGCTCCACCACAATGGTGATGTCTTGGCACTCCCTGCCTATAGAATCTACTTTTACTGAACCGTGGATTGGATTGTTTGTTTGATTCTCTCTAATCTTAAGCCTGGATGAATTTTTCTGGTGCACACTCTCAAATCTTTATCCCAAGAAGAGCAAAATACACTGTATTTTAAAGATACTGGGTCAATCTTAAATGCTCACCTGTAAGGGGATGGGAGAGTTAATTTATTTGCTGACAGAAATTTTAACTGTTCATGAAACATACCTGTAATTTCTATTAGTATAGATCAAGAGACTGTTTGACGCAGTGTTTTTTTTCTTCAGTATATCCTCCTTGATGAAATTTGTGTCTGTAGTGTATCTGTCAAGTTCAAGAGAAGTCCTTTGTCTCTATATCTTGCTTTATATTCTGCCTTACAAGATGGAAGTGTGAAAGAACTCTTTGTTTCATAGTCTTTCCTTAATTTAAATTCTTCTTTTTCATGGTAACCTTGCAGTACAATTGGTCCATATGGTCCATTTTTATTTATGAGAAATAATTTATGTTTTTATTTTCTTTATTGAATCAGTTAGCAAAGATTCCTGTTGAAAAGAACAAAGTAAGGGA
>NW_008236774.1:50139-80742 GCF_000691975.1 Corvus brachyrhynchos | reverse complement strand
GAAAGAGGTAGCAATCTGCCTATAAATGTAGGTTGTTGAAGTAATATTTGTGATGAAATGGGTAACTAACTTTTGTGTAACTACTGTTACGCAAAATTCCTCCGGGAAATCCAGTATGGCAAGTGTATGAAGTCCAGAAAACTGCAACTTTTTTTCTTCCATTCTTCCTAAGTGGCTCCTATCTATACATGTATAGTTTTGATTTATCAAAAGGCTTGCACAAGTCTAGTGCAGGAGCTGAAATCAGCTTTTAATTTTGTTGCCTTGTTGGCTTGAGGAGTGGTCTGTTGGAATTAGTGCAAAGACTTCCATTGGCTTTATTGGCCATTAGATCAATCCATGTCCCTAAATGCTCTATGTGTTAGTAATACAACACTCTGTTGAGAGCAATTAGTCTTTCTTGACTTAATTATCACTTTATAAGGGAATTCAGAAATAGTTTGAGTGTATTCAGTTGAACTGATGGTGTCTTTCAGGGACAATAAGTTTTTATTTAGTTGTGTTTTCTGTTACTAATGAGCCAGAGAATCTAGCACTACTCTTAATTTCTTTCTGTTCAACATAGTCTAAGGTATTTAGTTTGAAAACCTTTTCTAGTGTTTGTATTTTATAGTCACTTTTTTTTTCGTTGTTACAACACAATCTTATGCTAGAAGAAATATCTCATTGTTTTTAAATAATGACTCTACTCCTGCTTCTGCATTACAGTAGGTAAACTTGGAGTCTTTGGTTTCATATTCTTTCATAAATCCATTTCTAGAAATGTGTAAGTAAAAACATTTGATACATTCAAAAGACAGATGATTAGGTATTTATCCACTTAGCTATAGATGTTCCTTAGGAAGAGTTTTTCCCACAGAAAGCCCTCCATGTTTAAACAAAGAAAGAAGTCCTATTTCTCTGCTGCAAGAGAATAAATGCATTTCTGAGGAAGCAGCAAGAAAACAGAAAACAAGTAATGCATGTAACCAGTTGCAACGTTTTTGTTTTCTCTTTAGGAATACGGAACACTTTATATTCAGGAATACAAGAAAAACAGCAAAGTGGAGTCAAGTACATGCAGCAGCTTCATGGGCTTGAAGGATCATCTGGGGCATGACTTAGGCCACCTTTATGTGGGGAGCACTGGCACACAAATAAATGCAATTGTACCTTGGTCGATGGCAGAGAAGCCAACGATGGATAAGGTTAATTCTAGGAAAGAAGACGTAGAAAAGGAGGCGTCTGAAGAAACTTCTGGAAGCTCCAGCTGTGACTCTGAAGAAAGCACAAATTCTGATAATGATTCAGAGAGACTGAATAATTCTGCATCGGAGTCACATTTATTGCCTAAGACTCACCGACAGCTGTGCCGATCTCCTTGCTTAGAGCCTCATATACTAAAAAGAAATGAAATCTTACAAGACTTTAGGATAGAAGAGGCTCAGATAGTACCTAAGGAAGTCAAAAAGCCTCCTGATGTGGTGAAAGAATATCAAACCAAACTGGAGTTTGCACTTAAGTTGGGTTACTCTGAAGAGCAGGTTCAACTTGTACTAAATAAACTTGGTACTGATGCTTTAATAAATGATATTTTGGGAGAACTTGTCAAACTTGGGAATAAAACTGAGACTGATCAGACTGTAAGTAATGCTAACACTAGTGTAATGCGTGAAGCATCTTCCATAGAGTCTCAGAGGTCAGAGTCTCCACTGCAGGAGGATGTGACAGAGGATGGAGACAACCTGAGGCCAATAGTTATTGATGGCAGCAATGTTGCAATGAGGTATGTGACTATGAAGGTTTTGCTTTTCTATTTAAATGGAAACTGAAGGGTCTTGCCCCTTTCAAGCACTATTGTTTGGTGTGCCTAAAACTGTGTGCAGGGTCTCTTGTAAGTGTCTTTGTTAACCACACAGTGTGCCCATCTTGTAACCAGGCTACAGGTCTGAAAGACTTCAGTGGTGTACTACTCACTAGTAGAAAAACCAGAGGTTAATGCCAGTCTCTCATTGTAGGCAGATATCAAATCTCTCCTTCTCACTACCAGTGTAGTCCTTAATTTTTGGTAGTCACCATTGCTACAGGCAATTGCTGGATAGAGTTACATACAGAAAGTTACAGCAAATGTAAGATTCCTTAAGACTATAAAATAGTGATGTAAAATTAAGCAGCTTAAGGGATACTTCTTGGTCGGCTAATCTGTGAGAACTGATCTGCCCATAACATTGGTCTTGGTTATCAGTTTTGGAGTTAGGTTTTATTGACATTAATTGTTGGGATTATTGTGTGAAAGATGACTTTCACTTATATGCCCACAGATAGCACACTTACCTTCAGCATTCACTGATCCTGACCCAGTTATCTGGTTGCATGACAACAAACTTGCCTGTGAAGGCGAGAGGCTCATGCTTCATCGATGATTAAAGAGAGAAGGAAATGGCAGAGAGACATGCTGAGAGATTAGGGTTTTATGGCAATATAAATCATTAAATGATAAATTGATTAGTAACTGTTTCAGTAAGTCATAAGGATTATCTGATTACTAACAGCAAGGTTTAGGAGGCCAGTTTTAGTTTTGTGACAACGTAATATGGTTTTCATTATCTTAGGAATAAAAGTTAGTGCAAGACTTTCCTGGCCTGAAAAAATACCCTGGCAGGGGATTTTTTTTAGCTTGTAATCAAGTCAGCTCCCTTTAAATCAAGCTTTTAAAATTAAAATTTAAATATACCACTTATTTATGCCAGTATGATGGGTTTTGTTTTTTTAAGTAGAGGAGTTAGCCCATAAGGCAAGGATATTACTTTTTTAATATGGTGTATTCCTGTGAGTTCTTTCTGCTGGATGTATCATTCCTTATCTCTTGGGTTAACTTGAGCTGTAGAGAAGGCATGTCCAGTTGAATAAAAAAGATTGTGGCTCTCAACCAAGAAGTTATCCAGAGACTTCTAAAATGGGTTTTTACTGTACTTCACATAAAGCCAAAACAGTTGTGTGTTAGCTAGTTAGCATGGCTCAGACTTGGTGGGTGGACTTAGGTTCAACGTCTCCTACAAACTGAACTGAATGCATTCCAGAATTAGCTCCAGATCTGTCAGTTTTCCTTAATGTTTATTCAGCTATTAGCGTAAATATTTAGGATCTGCCTTCCTATGTTCAATTTACTTTCTTGACCACCTGCATCAAATGAACCAAATATGAATGTATGTGATGCATGCGGCAGGGCCTTAGAACAGATTAAATCTATTAATAGAATGGTTGTTCTGTATCCCAGAAGCAAATTAACAGGTCTTTACTTGTTTTCTACCAAATGTAACCATAGAATCATTCCATTTGGAAGGGGCCTTTGGAGATTCCTACACAGAGCTGTGTCAGTTCAAGGCCACGTCAAGTTGGGTTTTAAATGTCTCTAAGGAGATGGAGACTCAACATATTCCCTTGGCCAGTGTTTGAATGCCCTCATTGTAAGAAAATTTCCTTATTTTATGTTTAAGCAACATTTCTTGTATTCTGTTTTGTGCCCATTGCCCCTTGTTCTGTCACTGAACACCAGTGAGAAGTCAGTTTCTGTTGCCTTTATTTCTTCCCATTGGGTATTTAGACACATGGATAAGATCTTCCCAAGCCTTGTCTTCTCTAGGCTACACAGTCCCAGATCTCTCAGCCTTTCCTCCTTGTTTGAAAGCACCAGTCTCTTGATTAATTTTGTTGTGCTTCACTGGCCTTTCTCCAGTATTGTCTATGTCTGTCTTACATGGGGGAGCCCAGAACTGAACCCAGCACTTCAGATGTGTGAGTAGAGAAGGATCCCCTCCCAAAACCTGCTGGCAGCACTTTTCCTAATGCAGCCCAGGAGGCTGTTGGTGTTCTCTGCTGCAAATGCAGATTGGTGCCTCTTGATCAGTTTGGTGTTCACCAGAACCCCAATGTTCCTCACTTCAGAGTTGCTTTCCAGATGGTCAGCCCCCAGCCTGTACTGATGACTAGTGTTAATCCTCCCCAGCTGCAGGATTGGCATTTCCCTCTGTTGAACTTGCTGAGGTACCTGTTAGCCCCTTGCTCTACCCTGACCAGGATCCCTCAGAATGAGAGTACACCCGTGTGGTGTTCTCCTCCCAGTTGAGCATCCGCCACAAACTTGCTGAGGGTGGATGGACTCTGTTCTGTTATCTGGGTCATTATGCAGATGTTAAGCAGTGCATTCCCCCATGTCAGTCCCTGGAGTACACAGATCCTGACTTACCTTCAACTGGACTTTATGCCACTAAGCATAACCCTTTGAGTGCCGCTGTTCAAGTCAGATTTCAGTCCAGCTCTCTATCCTCTTACCTTGCCCCAGCTTCCTTAGTTTGTCAGTGAGGTTGTGATAAGAGAAGGCTGTTACAAGAACAAAGCTGTCAGAAGCTTTGTTAAAGCCACAATAAAGTGTCCACTGCTCTCTTCATTCACTGAACAAGTCATCTCACCATAAAAGGCTATGAGGCTGGTCCTTCATAAATCCATGCTGACTGTTCCCAGTCACCTTTATCCAATCTACATACAGATTTGCAGGATGATTTGCTCCATCACCTTTGTAGGGATCAAGGTGAGGCTGACCAGCTTTGTAGGTCCCTGAATTGCTTTCTTGCCCCCTTTTAAAATGGAAGGTATATTTGTGCTTTTCTAGACCTTAGGAATATCCCCTATCACCACAACCTTTCAAAAATTGCCAAGAGAGGCCTTACAATATCATTAGCCAGCTCCCTCAGTACCCATCAGGGCCCAGCAGCCTCACAATATCCCATTTCAGAGTTCCCAAAAGTCAGCTGAGGGAAAGTCTTGTCCTGTTACCTTTGCCCAACTTCCTGCACATTGCTGTGGGCCAGTCTTGAGCTTGGCACGGGTGATCCTTTAAAAATCTGCCATCTGTCCTGTGCACTCTTCTCTGCATGGGATTCTCCTGGGTAGGCCAAAATCTGCTCTCCTGAATTCTGGTCTTGTAATCATGCTTTTTGCCTTGCTCTTTCTTCACAGGGTATGCTTCTCATGGTCACTGCAGCAAAGGTGGCCCATGACCTTCCCATCTCAAGTCTTGTTCTCCCTTGTTTCTGAGGCCCAGCTGGTTCACTTGTTAGGTCCTCAGTCACGCATTTTAAGAAGTTACTGCAAAAGCACTCCAGGAGCTTCCTGAATTGGTGACACCTTGCTGTGTAGGTCAGAACAAAAGCATCTTTGCCAATTGGCTGGTTGGTCCAGTGCACTCACCTTTTTCCAGAAATCAGTCCTTGGTTAGGAAAGCCAGTCCCATGATGTAAAAGATGAGTCTCAGCTGCTGACACCAGTTGTGCAACCAGTTGTTTGCCCACAGGATCTGTCCTTTCCCCTTCAAGGAAATAGGTACTAGTAACTAAGCACTTCAAACACTGGAAAGATTTCAGCTTTTACATGCAGGAGGGACAGGAGTTCACTTGCAGTTAGTCTTCTTCAGACTTCTGTATCTAAATGTCCAGGATCCTCTTATGGGTAACTACAAATTGTCACAGTTTTGTCTTTCCTCCTTGCTATTCCAAGCTGTGGCCGATGTGTTCACTCTGGAGTTGCTAAAGGGAAATGGGCCTGTGCCCTAAGCAAGACTGTAGATAGTCTTTTGAGAGGTGTTCTTGGAAGCTTTCTCATATGCTATCACAGGAATGGTTAGACTGTGATCTGTATTCTTACTCCCATGTAGTTGTAATGAACATACTTGAAGATACCATTTACTATAAGAATTATTCTATATAAGAGCTACTAATTTTCCTTTAAAAGATGTATTTGATGGGGGAG
Organism: Corvus brachyrhynchos; assembly: GCF_000691975.1. Lineage (NCBI taxonomy): Eukaryota > Metazoa > Chordata > Aves > Passeriformes > Corvidae > Corvus > Corvus brachyrhynchos. Next base: position 74,958 of record NW_008236774.1, on the reverse strand, counting down.
GGAAAGTCTTGTGGAGAAGGCTGAGGTGACTGATATCAAAGGATCAAAGACTGTGCTGCCCTGTGTCTCCATTCCATGACTAATTAAGGATGTAGTTTCACAAAACATCCAGTGAGTGACACAGAGTGATTTCCTTTAAGGCTTGCTTCTATCCCACTGCCAGGGATGCTTTCTTATCTGCATCTCATCTAATGACTGGGTGGCTGCAAAATGAGTTGATTCAGCTTCCTAATTCAGAGTGGGGGTAATCAGAAAGGATTACTTTTCCATTAGACATGTAAATATAACCTGATGTTTTTGTCATTGGGAGAACAACTCGGTCCAACACAGAGGAGGAAGGATATGTCTGATTATGTGACTGAATGTTCATATTTGTGGTACTGGTTGTATCTAATGAACTGGCGGATTCATGAATTCCTTAAGAGCAGTACAGAAAAAGGCTTGGGTCAGAACAACTTGCTCTGGCAAGCCAGAGCCACCATGTATGCCAGTCTGGTCTGGTGACTACTCCTGTTACAGACAAACTGCTTTAGCAAACTGTAGATTAAGAAAAACCCAACACTCAATTTTTCTGCATTTTGGTAACGCTTGGAAAGCTTTCCATAACCTTTCATATGGCATTGCTTGTCATTAGTGCCTTAAACTGAAAATGAGTGATCAAATGCATCTTATGAATATCAAGTTTAAAAATCCAATATGGTGTAAAGAATATGAATTGGTTGAAGTTTTAAAAACAAAGAGAAGGCCCTCTTTCAGCTGAATAGCAGAAAGGAGGCTTTTGCAAGCTATGATTTGAAGAATTGCTATTTAGCTTCTATAGGATACATCAAATATGCTCTTGTTTTGTTATTCTGCCTTTCTTGATGTTGACTTAATCCTTTTCCAGAAGAGGAAAGATGCCCAGTGTTTAGGCCTTAAACACACACCATGTTTTTTGTTAGAATGCTCTTAGAGATGAGATTGATTTTTCTGTGTATATAAATTCAAAATGAGAGCTGAACAGCAAATTAGATAATCCCCTGGAGCTATCGTGGACCTTCTGATAGACCCTTCGTACAGCAGGGAGTGAGGCTGAACTAAGGGATAGGACCCAGAATTCAGTTGTGCCATACCTGAGCAGTGACCTATGTCAATTTCCAGAGAGCTGTGTAGTTCTAACCCTGCTTCATAAGGTGAGTTGGGTGTTTTGCATGTAGATGATAATACTGTAATGCAAAATATTCATTTAGAACTTCGGTCCATGTGAGTGAGAAAGGCACTTTTCCTCCATGAAAATGCACTCAGGACCTTATTTAGTGTAAGCTGCACAGCATTGATACTAGCCAGGTAACACATTTCAGTCACTCGTAGTTCTGTATCCCTCCCTGTGTGGTAAGATTTTAGCTACCCTCAGTTTTCCTTTTACATAATTGAGGTAAGCAAAAGAAGGTGATCTCCATCCATCTAACAACAGCATATTGTCAGCTCTTTGTCATCACTGTCAGCCCTACATCTGTCTCTTCTCCAGTGAGTTCTTGGTCCTGCTCTTTATGCATCCCCAGTTTCCTCAGCTGAGGCTCCCTAGTTTGGGATCAAGGGGGGGAAGGTCCTGTTTCTCCACGAGGCAACAGAGGCAAGGTTTTAAGGTTCTCTTTTGACCCTTTAAGACTTCCCTTTACTGCTAGGGTTGAGAACAAAGGAGTTCCTTCTGAAGAGAGAAATATATGGCAGCAAATTTGCACAGTCCTTTGCCCTCGCTTGTAATTTCAAGGATAAGGTTGGGATGTTGAAAATGGACTAAAATTGGTTATTGCTGTGATACTTTCCTTTGCTGGAATCAAAGTAAGGGTTTTGCTACCAAGAAGTAAGGAGTAAAGAACAAAGTTGTTAGTTACAAAGACAGTGAGAAAATTATAACCATTTTATTCATTTGCTTCTGTTCCATGTAAGTTTTCCCTGGGTATCCTGGGTGCCTTCAGACTTTTCTTTACTGACTGTGGAAAGAATGTTTCAAATATGTATAAAACTTTATGCTGAAAACATACTGGCAGAAGTCTGCTGTGCCTACAGAGAGTGCCACGTGAAGATAACACTGATTTAAAATTATGTTACTATTTTACTTGCTTTATTATTTTTAGACTACAACTTTAAGAAGTTTATGGGCAAAGGAATTGAAGTATTTTGATCATGTGCCACCTTGATTTGCAGATTAAAATCAATTGATCTTGTTTTGGGCAATTAGATTCCTATGAAAACTTTGCCCTTGGGTTTCCCAGGCCATGGAGGTGATGCATTTCAGCTTCCCTTTCTGGAAAACCTTGGGCTGTATATTTAAATGGTCCTTGATTGTACGTCACTGCACAGGGGAAAATACACCATGAGATAAATAGTGTACTCAATTTTTGTTTGGAAGAGGAAGATACTGATTTGTGGAGTTGATTTTTAGATAAATACATTTCCAGTTTAAGACAGGTATTTTACCATTTTCTTCCAGCTTTCATGCCCAGCCATCCCACCCGCTGTGGATGTTGTAGGTGCTTGGTGGCACCAGAAACATACTCCCAGGCCTGACAAGTCATGGGCAGAGCCCCCAGTGCCATTCAGGAGTGGCATTCAGCTGGAGGAAGTGTCACTGAGGTGCCTAACCAGAGTTAAGACATCTCTGTTCAGGCAACTGAGCCTTGGTCCATGCGTTTATGCTGAGGCAGGTCATTTGGTTGTAGTAAAAGGTTCACTCATACCCTGTCTACACAGAAGTTTCTCCACAACTGCAAATTGTGTCAGCCAAAGGATGGCTCAGTTGTCTTATCCATGCCTTATGAAGTTTTTGTGTGGCAATTTATTTTAACAAACTAACAGTTTAGCTGCATTAGCTTCTCCTCAGATTGTGTTGCTGCGTTTAGTAGACATGGTTGTGTCTTGGTCCCTTGATTCAGATATTCGTCTTTCAGTAGCACTATCTGGGTTTTTAGGTTATTTTGAGAATTCACTTTAAAGAATAGATAAAAATATTTTTCCAGCAAGTAACAATCGCATGGATAGGAGCTCGTCACTGGCAGATTTGAGTGTAGCTTCTTTTTGCCTGTTTTGCCTGTTTCTTTTTGCCTGTTTTGACCTCTGAGTGCCGAGTGTGTGGTTCTTGCTTGGTCAGAGACCTGTGTGAAGTTCTGGCTGGAGACAGCACCTGCTGTACTCGCAGAGTGCTCTAGCATTGGAAGCCCTACAGGCAAAAGGTATTTTGAAATATGTGACAGCTTCCAAGGCGTTTTTTCCTTGAAACACCTCAAAGCATTGAAGTAATTTGGGCTGATGGAAAAAAAAAACATTTGGCAACTGTTCTATCTGCTTTGTGTTGGCACCAAAATATATGCAGGACTGATAGAAGGCTCAGGTTACTGAGAAATGCTTTGGGACAAATGATTTCTATGATCAGGGAATTAGTAGAGCTTAAATAAAAAAGTAATTAAAAAGGGATGGCTAGTTACAAAACCAGGCTGCCAGGGTTATGAATCACTGATACGATACAGAGTGGAAATTCATCTCTCTCTGTGCTATGGACTGAACCCTCTTCTCCTCCCATGATATGATAGAAGAAAATAGTTTGGTAACTTGGTAATAACTCTTACTGGGCAGGTATGTGTTTTGGTTTTGTTCTTGCTTTTAGTCAATATGCTTTTACATGCTAAGTGTGTGTTTGTGTCCAGATTTCAGTTGTATAAAAACCTGTATGCAACAGACATTGTTGTAGACCTCTTGTCATCAATGTGTGTGTTTTCTGTAGCTCTCAGAATATGAGTGTTGGTTTGAATATTGTGTTAGAGCACACTAGAAATCTTGCAGGTATTCTAAGTAGTCAGTCTTTTAAGAGTGTGTACCAGAAGTCTTTCCAAGACAATCACTAGAAAATCTAATTTGGGGTCTAGGAAGGTAACGGAGAAAATGAAAAGTGTTCTCATCAGAAGTTTTACACTTTCTACTAATTTTCCTAGCCTTGAAAATGCTTTATTGATTTTTTGCTTAGGAAACATTATACTACTTTATTTTCTTTCATTTAAAAATAAAACTACACCTATCAACAGACCAAATATAAAAGTGGTGGTAAAAAGAATCATTCACACATGATATGAAAAAGAAATAGGTACTTCTAAAGGAATATACTTTATCTTGCTATTGAGAGTGGTAGATGAAACATAACAAGCAGAACCAGTGTACTGTACACCAGTATGTCACCCAGGGCTACAGCTGTCAACCTGACTGCTCTGAGCTTTCTCATATTCCTAATAACTGGAAAGATATTTTTAAAAGTTTCTTGACAAAGAAGTACAAACATTTCTCATCTTTTTTGCAACTAAGAGGAGGGAAAAGAAGTCAGAAGCAGTAACATGATTTCAGTCTTTTCACCATATGATGTATCATAAAGCTGATGAAGCGCAAAGATCACAAAATGAAGACCATCAAATCTGCATAACAACAAAGTGAACAAATTTTAATTGCACATCTCTTTTACAGACTTTCTCACTAATGATTTAAATTCCTTGGAATTTGTAGCCGCTCAGATCCCAGCTTAGGCATGTACCTGAAAAGGAGTGGAAAAAAGTGAAGATTTATACATGTTATAAATTCACTTGCTCCACAGTGCAGAGTAGCTGGTATGCATTGTAATGCATTCCCCACTTCTGTTTCATGCAGTTTATTTAAAATTTCTGTTCTGGATGAAAGAATTTTAATAGTCTGTATTAGGCAAGAGAAAACTAAGGAGCTGAACTGCCTGGTCTTCCCTCTGCCTCTAAAAGTGTGGCCTGAACTACAACCTGATGGAAGGCAATAGGCAAGAATGTCCATTTTTTTTCCTGAAGTTATTTCTCAGACTTGCAGAAGGAAACATAGTGTTGCTAAAACGTAGTCTTAACACACCACTTGTTCACTGTAAGGAGTGAAAAGTGGGTTTATCCACTTGAAACCCTGGAGATTGTATAGAGCAGTCACAGTACAGTGATTCCACTGGAATTTAGTAGCTGGAACAAGCCCTTCCTGACTGTTTTAAAATGGCTTACAATATGTTTATGGTTGTACACAGCCTGCTGATAGCACGAGCAGTAACCTCTTTTCTCAGCGTTTGCAAAGGAGGCCTTATGGCTTCTCCCTGGGTGCTGAAAGTGCACCAGGTGTCCCAATCTTGTGTCATTGAGGGAAGATGGAGTTAGACCGTGGATGAAGTACTGTTGGCCATTTTTGCTCTGCACTGTGTGCGTGTGCACTTTAAGTGTGTCACATCTGTGTGTGGTTTGCTTTCCCATTCCTGGTAAGTTTTGAAATACAGAAAGATACTACTCTTTCAGCCAAACAAGCACAAGAGTAGTTGTATAGTATAAAACAATGCCTAGAAAAAATACTGGTCTGTGTTTTATAATTACAGTGTTATTATGATGTAATTCTATATCGTGTGATATGATCATAGAAAACAGGGAATGCGTTACTGCAGAGGCCTATAACCATAGCTAAAAAGGGTATTTAGGTAGAGATATTGTTCCTGACAGTGTTCCTAGTGTAGCCCTGTAGGCACAGAAGATGGGCTTAAACTATCCTTCGAGTACCCCATGCCAGCTGAAATTTACGAACTTTGTTATGCTTGGCAACAGTTGCAGTATCAGAGTATATGCTTATGTCTGCAGGTACTGCCTCCAGTATCATTAGAAGAGGAAGTAGGACACTTCCTCACTTAAATCCTGTTAATGGTAGTGGGCTCTTCTTTGCCTTTTTCCTTTTCTTTTTTTTTTTTTTTCCTTTTTTTTTGGGGTTGTTGTCTAATCAAATATCACTTTTTAGCCCTTTGATCTAACAGATGTTATGACCTTTGTGATTTTGACCAACATGAAAACTCATAACTTAAGAATATTTTAACAGTAGAAATCTTTGTTACATAAGGTTGCAAAATCAGAGGAAAGACAGAGTTTAGTTTAAACCTATCCATTTCACTTTTGCTGTCTAATTAGTTGGGAATACTTTACCAATAAATCAGATTTATGGATTAAAGTAAAATAATTTTGGAAGAAAATTTCCTCTTTTATTAGCAGTGCAGTCACCCTGCTTGTGGTGAATTTAGTCAATGCTATTTAAACAAACTGGGTTTGTTTTTTTTTTTTTTTCCCTTTTGTATGGGATGTGTGACCTTCAACACAGCCTCTGCTGAGAATGATGTTTTGTAAGAGGTGTTAGCCATGACTCATTCTCCCTTGACACAGGTGGAAGTGTACACCACCTCCTTCACAGACTTCTGAAATCGGAACATTTTTGCAAATTTTTTCTCACTTTTACTTTGGTACCTTGTCCATTGCACAATTACTCAAGCTCCCTCAGTGTCAAGAAATAAACCAGCAGTGCTATGTTTTAGAAAGGTGGAAATAGTAGGTACTTAAAATTTCCCTGCTGAGGGGGACAAAAGTTTTTAGATAACTTTCTGGTGTTCTGTTTACCTCAAAACATGCAAGGAGAAGGAACTTTTAAAATTCCTGTGGCTATCTATCATGCTATTGTCCTCTTCACAAATCACGGACAAAGAATAGTCTTTTACCCTTCTGGAAAGCAGATTGTGGCATGCCTGCTATGACAAGCCAAGTGAAAGGTGATGGCTTGTTTCCATGCCCCTGAGTTTCTTCGGCTACACAGAGCTGCAGGTTTGGGACAGACCTCGCAAAAGTTGCTTGTCTCCTCTTGTGCATGGAGAGGCCAGACTGGCCTCAGAGGAGCTGTCTAACTTGTTTTGCAAAGCCTCCGGTGAGGAGATCCCAAAATCCATGGCCAGACTGTCCCACAGACTAGGGAGAAAGCTTTTACTAGCACAGTGCTTAACTGTTCCTTACGCTAGTTAAGGACTTTTCTGTCCTTACCCAGTGGGACTATCGTGGGTTGGCTGTGGCTTGCCTCCTCCCAACAGAATGGGGGAGAAAACAGGAGGAACAGAAGCAAGAAAACCCATGGCTCAAAACAATGACAGGGAGATCACTCATCAAGTAATTTTTTATGTCAGGCAGACTCAGCTTGGGGAATTCAATTTCATTTATAGCCAGTTAATATAAATATTTAATTCCAAATTTAATATTGGGAAACAAAAAAGAAAAACATTAAAATATTTAGGGGGAAGACTGTCTCTCCTTTTCTAGGCTTGCTTCATTCCAAACATGTGTCCTCCCCACTACCTCCCCACAGCCTCGCTCTTACACCTTGTCACAGCTGCAGGTGGCAGTCAGTCCTCCCAGAGCAGCTGTGAGCCGTGCAGGGGGCTGAGGTCAGAGTGTCACAGTTTTTCTCTGCTGCTCCTTCCTTCTTGCCCTTTTCCTGTTCTCAAGAGTGCAAGTCCCTCTGGGAGTGTACCTGCTCCTCATGAAGCACCTCCTCGTCCTCAAACCTTGGTGTTCCCTCGTTCCCTTCTCCGCTGTGGAGCTGGCTAGAGCTGGGTGTGCCCATCATGGGGCAATCCCAAACTCCTCTCACAGCAGCTCCCTGCTCCCAGAACCTCTCTGTGGACACCCATTGGCTGATTGCTGTCCTCCATTTCAGTTACTTCCTATACGTGGAAGATTGATTTGTTCTTTCACAAGCTGCTTTTTTTCCCCAGATTATCTAAATGTGCTTCCTTCAGCCTTTCCCCATAGGTCTCCTTTCACTTTCTTCTGGATTCCTTCTGTTTCATCTATGTCTTTTATAATGTCATGCCTAAAACTGGATGTAGAAGTTGGGCAAAGGCTTGTCTGCCTTTAGAAAATGACATAATTGCGTCTCTTGCCTTACCCCAGACAGTTATTGCACAACAGACACACGTTTTGTTTTGCTTGTGTCTGATCAGTTTCTGCTTAATTGTCTCTTCACAGCTTTTTAAATAACATTAATTTCTCCTTCTGAAGTATGTACTAAGCACATTCTTAGTTTTGCCATGTTGATTTTGGACAGTCTCCCCAGTTTGCCTAATTTGTCCTGCTGAGTGCCTGCCATCCCCTTGGGCTTGGAGCCTTCTCCTCTCTCCCTGTTCACACAGGACCTCGCAGAGCTCTCTGCTGTCCCTTCTGCTGCTTCCATGCACACCTGTGCTCATCTGCTAACATTTCCTAAACACAGTTCACTCTCATGTTGGTATTTCAGGCCTTCTGCTTTCCCTCAAGTCTTTGAGCTGCCTGTTATACCCCATACAGTTGGTTGGGCTATGAGGATTTTTAAAAGCACGCTTATATTTTTCTTTACTTGTCAAATCTTTGTACAGGTGATAAATGTGTTTGGCAGATTCAGTAGCCCTCTCCCACGCTGTTTTGGAAATGATGGCTGTGTTTGGGCTAGGCTCAGACAGACTTCCAGCTGCTTTTAGAGACCATGGAGCAAGTGAAGAGCATGGCTTTGACATCTGCATTTTACTGAGCTCCATTTGTGGTCATAGAAAAACAAAGTCATCTAATAAAGAATTTTAATATGTGTTTCAGCCACGGGAACAAAGAAGTATTTTCTTGTCGAGGAATCAAACTGGCAGTAGACTGGTTTTTGGAAAGAGGCCACAAGGATGTTACTGTGTTTGTGCCAGCGTGGAGGAAAGAACAGTCGAGACCAGATGCTCTTATAACAGGTAAGCTCCATCTTTGCTTGTTTGTTCAGTGCTTTGCACAGCATGAGTGCTACTGCTCAAATGAACAGTGCTACTGCTCAGATGAACAAACCTTTAGCAGTGAAAGGCTGTAACAAAAAGTATCTCTGCTGTAGTGACTTCCTTGCGACTTACAGGATGGAAAAAGACAAAGCAATGCCCTCTCCACATCCTCCTGTTCTGTTCTGCTCATCTGCTCAAGTTTCCCTTAACATTGCTACTTACTTCTTGAAGGATGTAATTGCCTTTGTTAAAATATGCTGTCTGTGCAGTATTAGTACCAAAGAGGTTTGAAGTTAGTCATTTGGTGGGTATTATTTCTTGTGGTGAGCAGATTCTGCCAGGATGGCCTGTCACTGCCCATGGTCTGGGTTATGAGAATTATCTGGACAGAAAGGGACTGGTTCCTCTCTTTGTCATTACTATTAGCAAATAGACAACTTTTGAAAATTTTAATTTTGAATGTGTTTATATAGAAAAAAATATGGTGTAGAGGTATTGATTCCTTCATCAAACTAACAGGTTCTGTGTGAAGGCTGGAGAGACATCCTCCAACTGCCCTAAAGTTGAAACAGAAAGGAATTAGGGGTTAAAAAAACCCTAGAACTTGGAGAGGAGGAAGGGGGTTTTCTGAGATGGGACCCAACATGATTGCCATTAAAGAAGGGGAGGCTTTTGAGACTAATAGCTGTAGCTTCTAGAAGAATACAGAAGCATGTTTCGATTGCCATGAGCATTTTCAAATATCTGGAAAGATCCTCTCAGCACTTCATCCCATTTGCTTGGTTGCAACTAGAATATAGCATGTTAACACATGGTAACATTTGGAAAGCCGCAGTTACCCTGTCAGCACTGGCAGTGTGGAGCCTTTCTCTTGAAGCCTTTCTTTCGCCGTACTGGTGTTTGGGGTATGAGAAGAGCATTGGCTAAGTAATAAAAATTTGGCCACTTAGAAATAAATAGTGACATCTGCTTGAAGTGTGCGTAGGGCTAAACACCCCAAAAGGCATTTCAAGAAAGCAGCAAGCTAGAATTGACCTTGCAATGGTCAATTGTCTAGCAATGAGAAATCAGTTTTCCGTCTGTGATCATGTACCCTGAAAATGGGAGGAACATCAGAGCAGGTTGTTGTATCTTCTGTGAAAATACTGCATCTTCTGTTTTCTTCTGAGGATGCAGAAAGCCTGTGTGCTACCAGGCATGTAAAATACATGGTGCTGGCACTCTGTTGCCAGAGATACGCACCTGAAATCCGCGGCCAGCTGGAGTTTGGAAAAAGCCCTAGATGAGTAACATGGGGATGGTTCTAGACTGTCAGCATTCATGAGAGTCTCTTGGACTAAACAGCCGCATCTTTCTTACCAGTACCCACCAGTCATAATGTGGCAGATCTTTTTATTCTTTCTTAGCAGGGAAAAAAAAATCACTTCCCATCACACTCTCACTCATCATTTACCGCATTGTGGGGCATTGAATACAAAAAGGTTGTATTTCATTTAAAATCTTGTGCTTTTTCTACTAAGCAGATAAATGCTTGTATCAAATATATTGTTTATATGTAATATTAATGCTGTATTTCTTCCTGTCAGAATCTTTTTTTTCCCCAGATGGAATATGTCCCCTGTCAAGTTTCTTATGCTACAAAACAGTTGAGTTATTTGAGTTATTACCCATTACTAAGAGCCATGATTCATATTCACTATGCAAGCATCTTCTGCTGTTTTAGATGTTGCCTAGTTTTTTTGTGTATTCTTCTTTCATAGCTTATCTGTTCTGAGGAGAGTGATAGGTAGGAGAATCAACAGAAGGGGTAGGTGCCCCAGTACTAGGTACAACCTCCTTAGTAGCCTGAGGTCCATCTTTCAAACCTGCTTGGGATCTCTGGGTTCCGCACAGGAAAAGGGAAAATACTTTTGGGATATGTGAGTGACAGATTGTGTAGAACAAGAAGGAGCTACATAAAATGCTAAATATGATTATTTAGAAGGACTGAAGAGAAATCTGGCTTTGATAAGAACTTACATGTAAACGTGTAAACCATTCAAGGAAAGATACAATCTAAACTATTACTGGTGTTAACAAAAAAAACAAACAAAACAAACCACCACCTTTTTTGCTGTTGGTTACAAGATGACAGCAGAGGTCTTTCTGGGGAATGCTGCTAATATTTGTGGAGAACCTGAGTGCTTGTACCGAATGTGGGTTTTCTAGTCCTTTGGGTACCCCTTCTCTTGATGGGCAGGGATTCAATGAGACAGTCCCATTAATGTGAGCTACTGGAATTCTTTCAAAAGATGCTTCTTGCTGGCTTCCACAAAGAAATGAAGAAAGTCTGTCCTTACCGAGGAGCTCAGTTATGGGAAAGCCGTGGCTATTCTTGGGTATAGTGCTCCTATTCAGTGGTGTTTAAAATGACCCCTTCAACCAGAGGAGTTCTGCACAGATGTTTTGATAAAATGGGGATTTTTTGAACCACAGGAACATGAACAAGATCCCTTGTGTTAGTCTTAGAGAAATGGTGTGGAGCAGGAGGTTTTGATTTGTTTGCAGGGTTTTTTGAAAGTATTGCCAGCTGACTGCTGACTATAAGTTCAGATATCATATATGGGACACCTTCTGCTGGACTATAACCACCTAAGACATTTTTAGTCCTAAGTGCTTGGATTTTCTTCCTCAAGTCTAATGTTTTTAGAGATTAAACAAATTTTTTTCTTTTCTTTGTTGTTTGATTTTTGATTCTTATTCCTTGTAGATCAAGAAATCTTACGTAAATTAGAAAAGGAGAAGATTCTTGTGTTCACACCATCCCGGCGTGTGCAAGGGAGAAGGGTGGTGTGCTACGATGACCGATTCATAGTGAAGTTGGCCTTTGAGTCAGATGGCATCATTGTCTCTAATGATAACTACAGGGATCTAGCTAATGAAAAGCCAGAATGGAAGAAGTTCATAGATGAACGCTTGTTGATGTATTCATTTGTTAATGACAAGTAAGTCATTCTGTCTTTATATGTGCCACTAAAATAATTGAAGAAAGGACAGTTTGACGATTTGTACGAATTTTTTAGTTTGCACCCAAATCATTAGGTACATGTAGGAAAACAAGAGGGATAGTCAATCATAGATTTGGTCTTCTGATTAAAGATACTCAAAACTGTTTTTCTAGCAACATTTTTGTGTCTTTTTATGCTGTTTTTTCCTCTTTGGTGTATGCCAATGTATATTCAGTGTATGCTATGGTATAATATTCCAGCTCTGTTGATATCCTGAGCCAGCATGTTCCAGCTGTTGATATACTGTGCCTGTGGTTAGACTCCTAAGTCCTAGAGTCACAGAAAAACCCATGTTGGAATGAACCTCACGGGGTCTGTGATTCAACTGTCTGATTAGATCCATCTATAGTAACTCTGTACCCCAGCCTACAGATCAACTGCAGTTGCAGCTGGTGGCTTCTTGTAGTCGGAGGGACTCAGTACCCCACCAAGCAGGCTCTTGTACTGAGGTGCCTGAATGCTGATGCAAGAGTCCTAGGCAGTCAGTACAGTTTTGCAAAGCTAATAGGGGTGTTTTAAGAAATGGCTGCTTGTATTGCTGCCCTTACTTTTGATTTTGGGATGGGTTATTTGCAGCCCTGCTTTGCTACAAAGCATCAGCTGAGCTGGACCAAAGGTGTCTGTAGCAGCCTGGAGGTGTCCACACAGTCTGTTCCTGTGACTTACCTGTCAGGCAGTACCTGCAAATTGCAGTACCTGCAATTTGACCTTCCAAAACTGCTCTCGGGGTACCCGGATTTAAAAACGACAGGATGGCAGGTTATGGTGTAGCATAGTCATGAGGTTCTTGGTCATTGCATGAGGAGTGCAAAAAGGCTTGTTTGTTTCCGTAATACTTTTTTCTTTCTTTATAGATTTATGCCTCCTGATGATCCTCTTGGTCGCCATGGTCCAAGTCTGGACAATTTTCTTAGGAAGAAGCCTATTGTGCCAGAACATAAGAAGCAACCGTGTCCGTATGGTAATTTGATTTAACCCATCAATTTTTTTTGTACTGGGACTGGGGACCAAGCTCCTGCTTTATTTTAACATTGCCAGAACTGTTAAAAACTCTTTAACATTGGTTTTAACATTGTTGTTTTAGCCTGAGATGGGTTGAAATGCTGAACTGATGGTAGAAACCATAAGAGGTTTTTTCATGTGCTACTTAGAAAACATTTCTGTCTACTAGTTGAACTAAAGGAACAATTTAACTAATCATTCATTGGAATAGATCCAAATCAACACCTACATTCTGCAGGTTCCAGAAGCCCTTTTCTAATATCGTGAGATATTGAGCTTTTCTTCCAGAAAATTAATTGAGCTATCTGAAGGTTAGCTACTGAGCATTCCTACAGGCATCTTGACTGAGCTGAAACTTGCTGGCCTTATTGCTGTGGGACTTCCCTGTTAAGTTTTGTGCTTGTATATTGCCTTGGCCCGACACAGCAGGTGTGTAGACTCCCTGGCAGTGCCACATTCAGCTCAAAACGTGGCTGGTAGTGTTGGTCTGCATTCCCAGGGCATCAGCTGCAGAACGCTACCACTGCCTCTTTTTTCCCCACAAAACAGGAGAGGAGCTCTTAGAGCACACCCTGTGTTGCACCAAACCTATCTCGTTTGCAAGATCTTTCAAATCAACAGTAAAACTTTAAATGAGGGGCATTTCTGTTATTTGGATGGCTAACAGATCTTGTTTGAAGTTTGCTAAATCTGCTTATGTCTGTATTAACAGGGAAGAAATGTACCTATGGACACAAATGCAAATACTACCATCCAGAAAGAGGAAATCAGCCTCAGCGATCCGTAGCTGATGAACTTCGTGCCATGTCTAGAAGCACAGCTGCCAAAACTACAAGTGAAGGAGGACTGGTAAAAAGCAATAGTGTTCCCTGTAGCACTAAAAGTGATGGCACTTCAGAGCTGAAGCGTGCTGCTCCAAAGAGGCAATCCGATCCTAGTATAAGGACTCAAGTCTATCAAGATTTGGAGGAAAAGCTTCCCACCAAAAACAAATTGGAAACCAGGTCTGTACCTTCTTTAGTTAGTATACCAAGTTCCTCTGCTGGAAAACCCCAAAGTACTGCACCTTTAACTAACGGCCTTCCATCCGGAGTTCACTTCCCACCTCAGGATCAAAGACCACAGGGACAGTATCCTACAGTGATGATGGCAACCAAAAATCATGGAACACCAATGCCTTATGACCAGTATCCAAAATGTGAGTCTCCGGTGGATATAGGCTATTACTCCATGCTGAGTGCATATTCAAATCTCAGCGTATCTGGTCCACGTAGTCCAGAAAGGCGCTTCTCCTTGGACACAGATTATAGGATTAGCTCTGTAGCTTCCGACTGCAGCAGCGAGGGGAGCGTCAGCTGTGGCAGTAGCGATTCCTACGTGGGTTACAGCGATCGCTCGTACATGAGCTCGCCTGACCCACAGCTAGAGGAGAACTTGAAGTGCCAACATATGCACCCCCACGGCCGCCTTAACACCCAGCCCTTCCTGCAGAGCTACCACGAGCCTCTCACACGAGTGCAGAGCTACAGTCACGAAGAACCAAAGCATCACCACAAATCTCCCATTCCGTACATGGCTGTGCATCTGCAGCATCCAGCAGTCGGGGCTCGTTCCAGTTGTCCGAACGACTACTCCGCATCTCAGAGCTCGTCCCATTCAAAGGCGCTGCATCTGGGGAGAGCGCTGGTGTCCACGAGAATAGACAGCATTTCAGACTCCCGTTTGTATGAAAACTCTCCGTTAAGACACAGAAAGCCTTACGCTGCCCAGGAAGGTCTGGGAGGTTGGGACAGGCAGAGTTACGGGATGGATGCCTACGGCTACCGCCAGACATACTCCTTGCCCAGCAACCCCACGCAGCCATGCTACGAGCAGTTTGCCTTCCAAAGCCTTCCCGAGCAGCAGGACCAGCCCTGGCGCGTACCTTACTGTGGAATCCCGCAAGACCCCCCAAGGCACCAAGACACCCGGGAGAAGGTTTACATTAACCTCTGCAACATCTTCCCCCCCGACCTCGTGAGGATGGTGATGAAGAAGAACCCTCACGTGACGGACGCTCAGCAGCTCGCTGCAGCCATCTTAGTGGAGAAATCTCAGCTAGGTTATTGAGACACGATGCATCTTTGTGGTGTCTCGTAGTTTTCAGCTCAGCGCTAACGCTGAGGGAGGTTTGCTACAATAGCATTTGGGATCTCCTTCTCAGCAAGGAGGTTATAGAGTACTCCGTTTATGTGAAATACTGTATCATGGAGTCTGTATGTATAGCCCCATGCATTGGAAGTACCAGATATGTTTTGTGTTCTAGTTTGAAAATTTTTAAATGGCTATTTTCACATCTGGAATATGTTCCAGTTTAAATTAATATATATATATATAAAAATAATCTGTGGTCTCTGGTTATAATCTTTGGTGCATCAGGGGTTTATATGCAGCACTTTCTTATCATTGTTACATTTTGTTGGGAATTTTTTGTTTCATTTTTTAACTTGCTGGATGCTTATCCTTGGGCTGTGAGATATTAACCTGCAGAAAGAGGATTTTGCTACTTCTGGCAGGCAATTTTCAAGCCAGTTTTCAAGCCAAGTTTCTGAACTTTTTACACCACCATAAGTAAGTCTGATGTATGTTTGTTTGTTTTTGTGAGCTTTTTTGTGCTGTAATCACCTGTTTGTAGAAAACAAAGATTTACTACAGCACTGACTTCATTTTTTGAAACAAATAATTAAGTTACCAGTTAACAGTGAAATGGGTAACAATGTATTGGTAATTTATAGTATGGCACTTTTCGTTGCTTTCTTTGTTTTGCTTAAATAGTTACATGTTTTTGTTGATGCAGTCAATTAGTAAGATCAGATGCAAACAGAGGAGGAAAATTTTTTTTTTTTTTTACTAATCTATGGATATGGTAAAAGCCTTATTGCCTGATTTTCAAAGGTACTGAGAATTTGCAGCCCCCTTGGAAGCTAAGAGAAGCTGCAAATGCTCAGGATCTCCCCAAACCAGGCCACCCTGTTTCAGTTCCCGTGTGTTGTTACCCAGCTCTGTGTATTTCTGGTCAGTAGATGGGGACCTGAAATCGTAGGGCCCTGTTTAGTTGTTTTATATGTTTTTCCTTTGTATTGCTGCACAACTGTACTGGATAAAATATGCTTTTCATAAAATATTTACTTGTTTTTAAATGAATTTAATTATCTCAATGCAAGTTTTGTATTTAAGATACTGTTTGATTTTTCTTGCTATTTATCAAGGCTGGCCTGAAAAGGTTTTTGTGTGTTCAGGATATGCAACATTTATTAACTGCACTATGGTAATGATATTGTAGCTCAAAATAATAACTTAAACTTTTTTTTTTCTTTTTTGGCTGGGGAGGGGAGAGTTGTGGGGAGAGAAGATACCATATGTGGTCCTGGAGTTAGTTTTTTCGCTTTTTGCATTGTGTAGGCCTGATTCTTGCCACAAATAGTGTAGTTTTAGAAACAGACAAACCAAGTCTGTTTTAGCATTAGTAAGGGATATTTCTGGTTTAAAGTCATGGGTTTTACTAGCACCTCATAAGCTTTTATATATATATATGAAAAATAGAAATAGTTTTTGCAATTGATGTCAGATGTACTTCCATGACGTGATCAGTTGCCGACAGTTTTAGGTTTCCATCCATTGTAACAATGTTCAGTGTTAAAAAAGTGTCACTAGTTTACACTATTACAGCTGATAATTTTGGTACACTTGCTGGAATTTTAAGTAAGGCCCTGAAGAACCAGAAAGTACCTTTTACTGTTGATACAAATTGTATCTTTTTAACTGAGAACTATTTTGATTTGTAGATTAGAAACACAAATGTATAATTATAACTAGTCTTTTGGGCAACATTTTATCCCTTATTTAAAAATTAGAGATTTCAGACATAGAATAGATTTAGGCAAGTGAAAGTAGGTATTTATTTAGGTGTCTGTCTCAATTTCACATACTAAAAGGAAAAAATAAACTATTGGCATCTTCTTCCTTCTAAAATCTTTGTAGTGGGAACTCACTAAAATAAAGGTAAAATGCTGCCTGAAAATGATGTCCAAGCACCTTTGAATACGAAGACGTTTTCACTACTTGTGTGACACCATGTGTTGCAGCAAGTAGGGTTTGGGTATACAGTAAATGCTTCTAAAGAGCATTGTGCTATAGACATATCCAATAATCTGAACCATGTTCAGCAAACCAACTCAGGACGTGGTGCTCCTGCAGCTTCCGCTGCCGGTGCGCTGCAGGTTCTGCCACTGCCTGTCCCCGTGGCAAGGCCGGAGGGGCTCTACACCATCTGTCCTGCGTTGTCTGTTTAGGGAGAAGACCTCTTCACCTGTGGCAACAGTTTTTCCCTGGATTTGGTTGGTGGCCATCTGTAGAGCATGTTTTAATGTAGAGATCAATGCAGCGCTGACGCTGAGGTTTGGACTGGGAAATGGGTCTCATCTTAGTTGTACGCTAAGATTTGGTTAAATTGAATTACACTGAAGTACTACACCATAGTGTAGATGCAGCTGTTTTAATAATGCAATTATTATGTTGGTGTTTTTAATGGGTTTCTACATTTATTTTTTATGTAGGTATTTACTTCTGCCAAAAGGTCAATTCCTTTAAGCATGAACTGAAATGTGCGTATGTAAAAGAAGTGTTTTGTGTTTTTCCCTGTGATGTGAGCACCAGGATGCTCCTGCCACGCACATGTCACAGTCTGGCCGAGAGCAGGGGCTCAGCAGGCTTAGCCATTGGGATATCGGTGCGAGGAGGTGTGTGGGACTGCGAGCTGCACTGCTCAGGCCTGAGATCCCACAGTCCATTGCCTCTGCACATATCCAGGGCAGTATTGAATCCCCAAAAGGGTGGTGATTCTTGTAATAGGTTCTGTGCTTTGCACCCCAGCACTGAAAATGCTTTAAAAATACAAGAGCAGGAGTAACTTGGTGGATTTTAATGTTGTGCAATGATGTGCTAGTTCCCCTTAGACTTGCTTATTTTGCGTAAAGGAAATTTACTGTGGACAAAACGTTTGCCTTGATACTTCCTTTTGTTTTGCTGTGTTAACAGATTGAGGAATTGTGTGTGAACTCCTCCATGGTGAGGAGACCAGTGTGTATATTTAACAACTTCTAAAGAGGACACCAGTAACAAATGTGGATGCAATGATACTGGTCAGATACTACCTTTGTCTGTGTAATTGCATTGATGCAAATAACTGAACTGTAACCTCCCGTGGTACTTAAATAGCAGAGGTAATTCAGTGATACTGTCTTGGCCCCAGCTGAGTGCCAGAGATGCAATGAACGATTTAGTACCTTCGAGTTAGAGCTGTCCCTCAGCTAAGAAGAGGGCAACACTTTTCCTTTGTCTTCAGTACTTGGGAGTTGTTTCGATACCTTGCAGAAACTCTGCATTTTTAGATAAAATCCCAAGCTGTTATAACTGCATCAGTAATAGTATATAGATACACAGTATTTTTAACGCACATACATTAGGCATCTGCCCACAACTGTTTTCAATACAACAACCATATTTAGAGTTTTTAAGTATGTCCTGTAGGTAACTAACTTCGAGTTAAATATGCCCAGGGTATGACAGTATTAATCACTTCGTTGTCTTTTATTTCTCAAAATATGTGTAAGATATATATATAGACACATATGTTTGGCAAGTGGGTTTAAGATACTGCTAATGGTCTGAGGTAAGATGATACCTTTCCAGGTGTCCCATTTTCTTTGGTATGTCTGAATTGTGGCTTGGTCCTCCACTGCAGAATACCTCTGGGGAGAGCCAAAAGCCTGATGTGTTCATGTGATGCCCCGAAAAGAGAAGGTGTGCCGGGCTGGGGAAGCCTTCGAAGGAGACCCCTGCAGCCTTGGCAGATGCAGACTGGTGCTGAGCTGTTGAGAAACTTCTGCTGTGAAAGTTTTAGCTAACGGTGAACACCTTTCCAAAAATATCAAAGCTGTCGGTGTAAACCAGAGTACCTCACTTGGAAGGGGACGCTGCAGGGGTTTGCTCCAGCAGGGCCAGCGCCAGAGGACTAAATGCCTTGGGTGAGAGATACTGCAGCATCTTGACACAGTAAGAGACTACCAAAACATTTATCAGTTTCATCAGTCGATGGTTTGACCAAGGTATTTTCAGTGTGTAAAGCTTGAAAAATGAGACACAATGCTTTCCTGCTCTCTGGAGCATTTAGAAAAATACTCAACTGACTTTTCATTGCTACTGAAAATTTTAAATACTGTGCAATTAAAGAAACCATTTTTAAAAAAAATAAAAATAACTTAGAAATTATTTATTTTTATTTACAGTGTGACTTGCTAATTTATTCCTTGCATTATAAGGCCATGGTGGAGTGCCGTTTAAGTTTTTTTATCACAGGAACTAAAACTGCTGAGAAGAAAACCAATAGATTAAACTTAAAACAAAATTCTATGGCCTTGTTTTGTTTTCTGTAAAAGGGCTGAGGTTTTATAAATGTCAAATCACATTTTATATACTTTGTAAATTTTAGAGAGGCATAGTTTAAGAATCTTGTTCCAATTAAGTATGTTTGGGCACATTGTTTAGACTAATCATGTAACTAAACCTGGAATCATCTGTATTGAATGGTTTTTCCATCGAACCTTTTGCTCGGTAATGTGAGAGATGTTCAAATGTCACCTTTAGATGTTCTAGAATACATTTCTCAAGGTTTCATCAGAAGCTGGTGACTTAAGCACCCAATCACACGGGAGATGCGCATTTGCGTGGGAAACACCCTACAGCATGCTGGGTTTTCCTTGCCGTGCTGGTGCACATCAGGTCTGTCAGAGATGTTTATAAAGGCACTACCGAATAGCGTGTGCAGTTCGTAGTTATCAGTGTGCTTGAAATAATTTTCCAGCTTCCATTTTCAGGTCTTAAAGGGTTGTCATAACTTGTGCTTGGAGTGTTTATTACTCTGTCTACCCTTTAACCTAAATGATTGCAATAGTTCTCGTTCTGTCTCACACTCAATAGCCCTGGGAGGGCCCAGTCTCCCAAACACCACCACGTACGCCTGACTTCAGCAGAAGTAGAGGCATGGGCCGGTGTTAGAGAAGCCCTGAGTCGGACTGGCATATATGTGAGTGCAGCAGGGCTGAAGCCTTGAGGAGCACAGCTGGAGAGCCACCTCCTCCCAAACAAAGGGGAGAGCTCACTGGTGCTGACAGGTCATTCGGCCAGGATTGCCCTTTGCGGGTGTTGGGAACACCTACAGACCAAATTTTCTTAGATGCTTAAGCACAGCCATCGTCTGTGTTTCAAAGTATAACAATCTACTCTTCACCTTTTAAAACAAAACCTCTCTGCTTTTGTTGTAGAACAATCCTTTTTATTCTGGTCTCAGATAAATTAACCATGTGAGATTGGCTAGCTGGTTACTTCTTATTTATCTAAATGACATTCTTAATGAAACTGAAATTTAAAAACTGATCTCCCAGCATCCAGTAGAGTATCCTCCAAGGAAGCAATGCAGATACAGCAGCAATAATTGTATTTTGTAGTTATTTTCCCAGTCATTATCTCTGTATTTGTGTTGAGTAGGTGAGATTTTAATATTGTCCTGAAGTCCGCTCTGGGAAAACCATTAGTTAAAAATAATGTTTGGGCTACTTGATAAAGCAGTTGTCAAGCCGGCTCTTCATTCCTTCACTGGTTGTTCTGTATTATTTCTGTGATGTGACTATTCACATCTTAAAACTACCTTTAAACCATACAAAAGAACATGTACATGGATTCTGCTTTTAGAGAAAAAAAATAAAGATTCATTTTCCTCACTGATGGGCTGGTTTTGTTTCATAAAAAAAAATCTCTAGAGCAGTTAGTGAGTTATAGACAGCTTTGTGTTCCTACCTGAATAACAAAACTGCTCACTTTGAGTAAATTGGAACAGTTTCAAACATAGAAGCATAGAAAGGTTTGGTTTAGAAGAGACCTCAAAGATCATCTAGTCCCAACTCCCTTGGCATGGGCAGAGACACCTTTCACTGGACATGGTCAGCCTGGCCTTGGACACCGCCAGGGATGGAGCATCCACAGCTTCCCTGGGCAGCCTGTTCCAGTGCCTCACCACTGTCACAGTGAAGAATTTCTTCCTAACATCTAATCTACACCTATTTTAGTTTAAAACCATTGCCCCTTGTCCTATCTGCCTGTAGAAAGAGTCCCTCTCTCATTTTTCTAATCCCCCTTAAGGTACTGGAAGGTGCTGGAAGGCCTCCTGGGAGCCTTCTCCAGGCTGAACAGCCCCCACTCTCTCAGCCTGTCTTCATAGGGGAGGTGCTCCAGCCCCCTGATCATCTCTGTGACCCTCTGGACCTGCTCATACAGGTCAACATCTTCCTTGAGCTGAGGATCCCAGAGCTGGATGCAGCAGCATTCCAGGTAGGGTCTCACCAAGGGCAGGATCCTCTCCCTTGCCCTGCTGGCCACAAGCAGGATACAAGTGGCTTTATGGGCTGTGAGCACACACTGTTGACTCATGTCCAGCTTTTCATCCACTAGAATCCCCAGCTCTCCATAGGGCTTCTTTCAATAACTTCTCCTGGTCTATACTCATGTCTAGGATTGCCCTGAGCCAGGTGCAGCACCCTGCACCTGGACTTGTTGAACTTCCCTCTGGCTGACATCCTATCCTCCAAGTATGGCACCTGCACCCCCCAACGTGGTGCCACACACAAACTTTCTGAGGGTGCTGTCAGTCCCTTTGTCTGTGTCACTGATGAAGATGTTAAAGAGCACCAGTCCCAGGAGAGAGCCATGAGGGACACCACCGGCCTCCACCTGGACATTAAGGCATTGACCACAAACCTCTGTCTGCATCCAGCCAGCCAGTTCCTTATCTACTGAATAATCCAGCCATCAAATACACATCTCTCTAATTGAGAGAAAAGGGTGTCATGTGAGACCATACATAAGCATGTATGATTATAGATTATCAGTTCATTTTTAATGTAGTAATTTGTATTTAATAGGCTCTTGCCCTTCATTTTGCTTACCAAGAAAAAAGCCTCTGGGATTAAGAGGACACATCAGTCATTTATAGTAGCAAATTTTGGATTTAGACATTGTACCAGTGAACCTAGTGTCCTTTCTTTGAAGAAACTGGTGTGCTGGATCATTCAGTTATAAAGCCGTGATTTGCCATGTCCCTAAACATGCTGGTTTCTTCATAGGTAAGTTGCTGGCACAGGTTGGGTCTCAGTTTTTTAGCTTGCTTCAAGAATGCTAAATACAGCCATTCTTTTTTTCTCAAAACATCAAGCCGCTGGTGTTTGTAAATGTTTGTATAATCTGGTTTGGTCTCTTTGGATAGTGGTCATACCACCACCTGAGGCTTCTCCTCCGTAGTTCTGCTTTCTCCCTTGGGCTGATCAAGCACCGTGAGTTTCCCCAATTCAGTCAATTCTCTAAATCCCATGAGATCTGCCTGCATCACCTGCAGGGCAGGCCTGGAGAGCCTGTCACCTGTTTACAAATTTCTCTTGCATAAGCCTTAACAAAATGCCTGTGAGCCTGACAGGCATCACAGCAGCCTCTGATGCAGGTTGAAGTGTTGTGACACTGGAGATGAAAGGGCTCTGTCACTCACCCTGGAGCTGAAACCTGAACTTGACAACCTGCATGACCTTGTTTGGAGAAGCTAAGGAGAGGCTGCTGTATGAACACACAGGGATGCTCCTTGTGAGACCATTTCCAAGCAGCACAAAATGTCACTTGGGCTGCTCTGGGCAGCACCCTCCAGCCTCACAGAATCTTTGAGATCATTCCATGCTGACAAAATGAAGGGACATTTAGAGATTTTGTGTCCTGGTGCATAAACTGCCCCTTTGCTGACTGTAGACAAATATCTGGCATGGAATTGGGCACACTGTGAGCACATGCATTGAATGCCACCATCATCCTGCTCTTCAGTGTCACAGCAGAGGACCTGCGTTCAGCAACCTCAGGACCTGCTCCTGAGACACCTGGCGTGGCAGAGCCAGCAGCAGAAGTGTTGAAAATGGTTTAAACTGCTTCCACCGACCGGCTTTGTCATGCACCTTGTTTCACTGAGCCTTCCCACCAGGCTCCCGGAGTCCCGCAACAAGCACCAGGAAGGAGCTGCTGCCCTGCATTTCCCTGCCCATCCCTGGGGGCGTATCCAACCCACAGAGCCTGGGAGAAGCTTCAGGCTGAGGAAGACCTGCGAAAATCCAGCTCGTAGGAGACCCAGGAGATCAGTCATCCCTGGAGTCACACAGGGCAGGACAGGGGTGGCACAAGGAGCAGGGGTGTCCCAGTCCCACCGTGGCCGCCAGCCGGGTGCTGGGACACGCGTGAGCACTCGGTGGCAGTGGTGCGGAAGATGTTCTGGTGCCACTCCATCTGATGGTCTCTATAGCAACAGTCGGGCTTTTTCTTTCCCAGCTGAACTGCCAAGAGCAGCAGGTAGGTATGACGGAAATTCAACACTGATATTAATTTACATGAGCTGGGTGAAGTGTAAGCAAGAGGACTGTGGGGGATAAGGAGCTGGCAATGCTCTCCAGGCCCGTTCCTTATGGCAGCCAGGCTCACCTTACAGAGATCCCCAATTGCACCCTGGAACCAGAGCTGCAGTGCTGGTTTGGGTGACCCAACATTCCAACCCTTGGGAAGTGGCCTGAAAGGGGGAGAATTGAATTGGGGTCTGGCCAGGTTGCCTGTGAGAAGGAATTTTTGGGTTTCATCCACCTCTACAAAACTTTCAGGCATGCACAAACCTGGATTTTATTTTATGTTTGACCAATTTCAGGAATAGAAAGTCTATTTTCCCTGGTGGGGGAAAAAAAAAGTGAACTGAATTCAGTAGCAGAACTCCCTATCTCAGGCAATGTGTTTTCCTACCTGTCCTTCCACTGCAGCCACCTCCAGCAGTTGTTGGGGGCTCTGGCACGAGCCACATGTTTGCAGAGTGCCTATAAACACAGAGCTGCTAGGGCTCAAACCCAGTCAAACATTTTGGGTTTTCTGGGGGGTGCAGACCATGGTGACCCTCAGCACTAACCTGCCCCCAGTGTTCACAGGCTGAGGCTCTGCCCTGGTCTGGTCACGGTCACCATGGCAAGGAGAGTCAGATGCTCCAGGAACTGCGGAGAGGGATGATGTGATGTTTGTTTGTTTATTTAATGCCTGATTAAATGAGCTTCCCTTGGTTCCTCTGCGACAAAGTGATTTAATTAATGCTGAAACTCCGCACACACAGGATGCAGCAAAGCTGCTCACGGTTGGCACGGGCTACATCTATAGAATTATTTCGGAAAAAGGAAAACGTCAGCATGATAAAAATGGAAAGTGTTAGCGTGCCACGTGCTGCCAGGAAATGGAGCTGCTACCCTATTCTAAACCTGGATCAGACTTTTAGTGAAAGTTAACTTGCTCACCCCACCTTTTGACATTTAAAGCTAATTTAATAGAATACCCACCCCCAGCTGAGGGCCAGCAAGTGCCGTAGGAGGCGTGCAGGCTTCCACTCACTAACTCGTCAGTGCACATCAACTGCAGAAAGCCAAGCGGCAGCAGAACTTCTGTCAGACCATCACAGAAACTGGGAGGAAACCCCCCAATGGCTGCAGGTTTACAAATATTGCCCTCTGCAGTCAGGGCAATGAGGTGGCCGAGCTGCAAGACCGCAGGTGTCTGCATCCCAGTGACTGTGTGCCCACCTGCAGCTCGGCTGCTTCCAAATCCATACCCTGGTGCAGGCACAGATGCCAAGACCAGTTGTGAATTTAGAGAAAAGACCCAGGATGAACTGCAAGGGAAGAAGCTGCTGGCCAGCCATCAGGTGTGGAAATAGCATGGAGCAGAGAGGGACAAGGAAGGCACCACTCTTTGATGTCAGCCATTCACAGGCACGATTGAATTCACTCGCCTTCCCTGCAGGAGAGCATTTTTCATCATACAACTCTGCTACAACAACACTTCAGACAGACCTTTACCTACAGGCAATTCCAGCAACATCTTCACCAGGGCAAAATCCTGACTGCCGCAGAGGTGACTGAGAACCCTCCTGTGCCGACCAGAAGCAGGACCGCACTCCCTCCCTTCCCCCTGCAGGGCAGACTGTGACCCTTTCCGGCCATTTAGGCTCGTCCAAAG
>NW_008236774.1:45439-50109 GCF_000691975.1 Corvus brachyrhynchos | reverse complement strand
GGCTACTAGCAGCAGGTGTGAACCTGCCTGTTCCAGCTAATGAGCTGCCAATCCCGTCAGAGCCAGACCAGGCCAGCTTGAGCAACGCTACAATCAGTGAGAGGGACCCAAAGCTTTCATTATATCAGGATCTCTATTTTCATGTTTCTGTTTTTGAGCCTGGCTGCTAAGGTACGCTTCATCTTGCCCAATTCCCCCTCTGCAGGACATCCACCAGAGAACTTCAACACTGACAAGCTAAAAAGCATCCTAGGCAGCAAGGGTAGCAGTAGAAAAAATCCCTGGGAACATTTTGTGGTGGTACTGAAGATATATTTGCATGAAAGGGTCTTACTACCTTTCACTCTTGGTACCTGAAGCAAACACAGTCCTAAAGAAGGCTACTCCAAGCAGCAGCTACTGCAGAGACTTTGCTAGACATAGAACTCCTGGAGGCCACTGTGCCTTGGTCCCCTGAGCACCAGGAACATCTCTAAGCCCCCACATGGGTCATGCAGGGAGAGGGAGGCTGCACAAACAATTTTAAATAATCACTCAAGTGCTGACCAGTCCCGAGACCCCAGTGCTGGCCTATGTGTGCAGATCAGACCCTGAAACTCCACAGCTTTGTATTTTATGTTCCTCTTGGCATCCTAAACCCAAACCTTGTCTTCCAAAGGGCTGAGCCAGGGTCTTGCTTCAGCTGGTGGTGTCCTGGTGTGCCAATCAGAGGCAGGGGAGACCCCGCGTCTCGGCAAGGTTTTCAGCATGAGGCTAGCCATGGTCCACTGCCCACCCTACCCACCTGCAGTCCTGAGGTGTGAGGGATGTGGCTCCAAACCCTGTCAGGATGGAGGGTCCAGGGCACACAGCCCCTCCTCCCTCAGCCAAGCCAGAGGGGCTGCTCCCAGATGTGGTGCCTACAGGAGGCACAGCAGCAGCACCAAGGCAGGTCCCAGGTCCATGGGATGCTTGCAGAGCACTGGAGCAGCTTCCTCCTCGGGCAATTATCACCTAATGATTTTGGGCACATGCTGGAGGCTTTGACAGCTGCTGCTTCAGATGCAAGTCCTCTGACAGATCTACTGGCACAGTTCCCAGTGCAGGAGGCCATTGTGCAAGAAGGCACTGCAAGGAACACAAAGTTCACTCTGAGGCATATACCAAGGCTGGGTATATTCCCAGGGGGTGCTAGCTGGATTTGAGGATAATTCGGGTGTCTATCTACTCAATTAACTTCCTTAACTACCAGCTGTCTTTTCCTTCAAGAGTAATCCATTCTTTGGAAATAAAGCCTCTCATTGGCTTACCTGGTCATAGCACAAGATGTTTACCTGGAAACTCCGCTTTGGATTGGTGCTACAAAGTGAATTAAAACTTCTCAGAGAAGTGAAGGAAAACCCACTAGCATCACTGATCATCAAATGAATAGTGATTCTTTGGATGAAGGTTCAAACCCATTTATTCAGGCTTTTGTGCAGGGTGCACAGTCCAGCGCAGTTACGTACACACAGAATGCACATCCTGACAGCGTACAAAAAAGGCAAGGAGCAACGGGAGCTTACACTGGGAATGTATGTACAGACATATTAAACTGGGACTTTTACATTAGAAAATTGTCTGACACTGTTCAGGTATCATCAAGGCTCTTAGAAACTGTGTAGAAAACCAATAAAACTTGGAAAGTATCTACTGTTATTTCACTTTACCCAGGCTGGATATGTCAGGCTTCCCAAACTACATCATTTGTGGATAAAGCCTACAGGATGCACTACAGGAAGCACTTTGGAGGGTCACATTACTGTAGCACATCCCATTACAAGTTAAAGATTAACACATTAGTATTATCCTGTTTTCCTGGAAAGAACAACAGCTTAAATACTTCATATAGCTGATTTTCTCCTGGGAAAAGACGACAAAGGAAAGATTTTAGAGACCATGAGAGAATCAAACACTAACAAAATGTTGTAACAGCACTTCCTGGTCCTTCCAAAAACTCTTCACAGACCAGGCAGCGCCTAATTTAAAGCACTGTACACTGTCCAGATTTACAGAAGTGCAATAGCAGGCCTTGGCAGACCCCAGGTCTTCTGCTGATCTTTACCTTGCTCCTATCCTAAGGGTTGCAAGAGATCGTACTTTTGTAACCTGCACAGAAAGACACAGAGAGATCAAATAGATTTAGCAAAAGTATACTAAACAATAGATAGAAATATGCAGCAACATCATATGAGCCATATTCACTCCCTGTAACTATTCCATATTTAATTTCTGACTGAACTTTTTTTCTAAGATGTCAGCAGAACGAGGGAGCATCAGAAACACAGTGATTAAAGAAACACACTGTTCTTGTGGCCAAGGCACCCAGGGACACCCAAAACCCATCTTCACAGCTTGAAGAGCAGCTCAAGCTCTAAGTACTCTTCTATGCCAAATTTTTGTACATAGCAGTTCAATTTTGGTATCAAATTTTAGCATTACAAAGAACCCAACTGAAAATCCACCCAGGGGTAGTTTTAAAGGACCAATCTGTTATTGCAGGTAACACAAACCACATGGGAGTGCAACAGAGGTAAGATTGTGTTAAAACTGCTCCCAAAGATGGCTGAAATAAAATGCCTTTTGCACAAATACACCAAATATAGGACATATTTGTAGAACATTCAATCACAGCCAATATGATTTCAGACATATTTTCCTTTTAGCACAACACATGTGCTGTTTGCTGTGTAAGCTTTGGCGTTCAGTTCATTTCACTGGTTCCCTTGCATGAGCCTTTTGGAGAAAAAGGTGAGGACAGCATAAAGAATCTCTCTCAAATTTACTTCTCTCCTTAAGTTTAATGTCCTCTGCTGGAAATCTTTACAATGAGTCAAAACTTACTTGAGTGAAGATACATTTCAAAAATGTTTATTTTCCATGTTGATTTTTTACAAAAAAATCATTGTTGAAGTGGCTTGAAAATTGCTTTCCTTTTGGAAAATGACTTCCTTAAATATACTGACTAGGCGAAGAATAACCAGTATTTTACATTCAACCTTCCTATGTGAGCCTTCCTTTGTTGTGACCATCTCATTCTGATTGTTTTAGAGAAAGAAACACTTCAGCTGTAAGTAGTAATATATCATAATACTCTTCAAAATTAATCAAGAAAAAGAGTAAACAACCAGATTCTCTTTGTAATTAGTAAGCATGGGGAATGAGCAGCTATTCAAAAGTAAGAAGCCTTCAATAGCATTTTTTTTTAACACTTACGAGTGCAGACACAGCACATAATGTGCAGGAACATCAGAATTTTGTACTGCAGCCTGTTCCCCACACAGATTTTCTGGCACAGAAATTCAGCCAGAACTTCCAGGGCTTGACCATAAGCAAATAAGGCATGTGGTTAAGACTGGTGTTTTAAAAGTCTGACAGCAATTCCTGGACATGGGTGGGGAGAAGAAACAGGTTTCTGTCAGTGAGTGAAACTGTAGGCTGGGAAGGCATCACTAAAACCAGTGAACTGTTTCCTGGTACTAAGAGAACCCCAGAAACAACTGGCTTTCACAGGTGGCTAAAATCAAACATGAAGATAAGTAGATTTGAGATCAAGAACAAAACTGAACCATATTCACTCTGCCTGCTGTGATTTTTTTAAAATCGTATTTTAAACACAGTTTTTATAAGCCTCATTTCTAAAACTATTCAAGATCAAAGTTCCTCTAAGTAGCAACTCGTATATTTCACTTTAATACAGACATTACAAGGCCTAATGCCACATGCTGTATTAGAAATCTCCAGTTTAACCAGCTATCTATATATTTTTAATATATATGTGCATATATATACATACATATAAATTACCAAGCTCAGTTAAACAAACAAACCATGATACCTTTCCCTCAGAAAATAGTTTCATCTATTAAGCTCCAGATTGCAAAGCTAATTTCAGTGTCATAGGCAAAACATAACTTTACAAAATCGCTGGGGAGGAAAAAAAAGCACTTTTACTCTTAAATTTGTGGAATAAGCCACAACAGCAGCAATTAAAGGAAATACGACTAAAAAAAAAAATCATTCCATATTTTCTTCTCCAGTGCTCTCAAAATAACCCAGCAAATGCAAATACATAAAAGGCCTAGTGATTTTTACCAAAGTACTTTTCTATCATGAATTTAGTTTGAGAAGTCCACCTTGCCATACCTAGCTGTCTGCCTCCACTTTTCACCTTAAGTCTAAGCAGTCAGCTAAGTGCAACATATTTTTTAGCTAGGACTTAAGGCTTAAACTTACCCTCACAATGGTTTTAAACTAATAATTATGCAACATCTTCCTTCCTTGTCTTAATTTGCATTCTCATCTTGAAACAAATAATTGCATTAAAGCTCTCAATGACGTAAACTAAAATCTGTTCTTCAGATGAAATAAAAGGCAGGACACATTAGCGAGAAGAAAAAAAAAGAAAACAACAGAACAAAGACAAGCCCAAACCAAGCAGTAAAGCAGCAGCAAAGAGAAGTGAGATGTAAGAACCAGTTCAAAGAAGACTGGGAGAAGCACATATGAAAGGGCCATCCCAAAGCATAGAGAAGCCACTGCTGGAAAGCCAGCAGAATTCCAGAATTTATTTTCATGGCCCTCTATTAAAACAAACAGAGACAGGTATTTTTTCCCCCACACCTGCCACTGTTTTTTACAGGCAGGGGGGG
>NW_008236774.1:42567-45334 GCF_000691975.1 Corvus brachyrhynchos | reverse complement strand
TCCCCCCCCCCCCTGCCACTGTTTTTTACAGGCAGGGCAGGCTGAAGAGCCATGGGACACCTGACTCCTGCTCTCAGGTATCTGTGCTTATGCTATAGAGCAGTTCAGCTTTTACAGGAGTGACCTGCAGAGAAAGTTCAAGCCAGACAGAAATATAGCAATAAATAAGACTTACTTAAGACTCCACAGGAAAAGCCAATTATTTCAGGGCTGCTTTTTTTTTCCTTTTTATTTTTACATCCAGGACACCTGTTGTGCATAAAAGCAAAGCTGCAGCACCATGTGGTTGTGCCTGACAACTCTGCTGTTTGAGCAGGAACAACCATCCTGCTCCAGTGCTTTCTCCTGCCTAGTCCAGCCAGCCAGATGAGCTACACAATGAAAGCACAGAATTTCTCTCTCCCACATGCTCCCTTGTGTGTGTGAGCAGGGCTAGGTTCAAAGCTGAACCTCACGGATATGAACACAGTGGTTCGGATTCTGCATTAACATATTTGTTTTCTGACATTTCTCCAGAAAGCTACCAGCAACTATTAACTGTCAATACAATCACTTACGCTATAAGGTGGCATATGCCATGGCTGGCTGGTAAGCGAACATGCACCCAAAATTAATCCGAAGACTATTTTGAGAAGCAGCAGTAATAGTTCTAAATTTGAAGATGATGAGTTCACTGGCTTCGCTGAAAACAACACTAAGATCCCAAATGCAAAAGAAGAAAGAGCTGTGTTTCCAAATGGTATGGAAAAGTACAACTGGCACTGAGCAGCGAGACAGATGCCCAAAACGCTGTTCACAAGAGAAGAGATCCAAGAATTCAAAAGGTGAATCAAACTGAAGAAACACTATCAAGGAAAGGAAACAAACAGTGGAGTGCTGATTAATGGTGGGAAGATTTGTTCTAATTTTTAGAATTTTTTCTGATGTGTGGACAAGTTTGCCCAAGTCTCAAACACTGAATCTGCTCACTCAGATGTAAATTAATTTGTTCCCAACAATAAAGGAAAGCAGCATGATCGGTTCATCTGTCTATTCTGGATATTATTTCTCAACTTTGCTGAAGACTGAAATGCACATAGCAGAAAAGTTTTGAGCCTCAGTCCCAATGCAAATGAAGCTCTTTCTGGCAACACAACTGCAATTACCATATTCATAGAGATTATTAATTAATCAGAAGTGCTATTTGAATAAAAGTGTGGCTCATTGATATATTTTAAGAACGCATTTGACACTGTAGTCAACCATTCACCGTAAGCTCAGTTTAGTAGAATGTTATTGAAGCCATAGATTAAGTTAAATACTGTATCAAGTTCAAAGAAGAAATCAAGGGTGAGTAAGAGGTGTGAAAGCTGAGGCTGTAGGGAGCTGTGGATACAAGATCCCGCAGAGCTATGTAGGCAGCCGCAGGGCCGTGGAGCGATTACTGTTTCACAGGGGCACACACGGGTTTCATGTTGCTGGAACAAGCAAGTGGAGCAGCAGAACCCTGAATGTACACGGCTCTTGGCACTGCAGAAATGTGCTAGGGCAAAATTACCACGCTGCAGAGGAAGTTTATAACACAGAGGCCAGGCTGGGAGCACGTGGCCTTAAGAACTCCAAGACCTTTTAGTGCTGGGCAGCAGGCTTTCTAAAAGCCTTCAGATAATGGCAGTTCCTCCTCTGTAAATAAGGTAGCTTAAAAGCAAACAAAGAAACAAAAAAACCCAAAAACAAAAAAGCAGAAAAAGCAATGCAATTGTCCTACCTCTGAGCTTGATCTGTTTTCACCTGATCCACTTATCCAGAGCACAGGAAACATTAACTCTTATGCACACGCGCATTAGGAATATTTGCACCAACCAGGCCGCGTCCTTTGATGTGCATTTCCATCTCCCCTCGTTTCTTCTGCTGCCTAAAGCCTACTGCTGTGAACAGAAACACTCTTGACATATTATTTACAAAAGCCAATATAAACACCTCATGGAATACCAGCAATTCAAAATGCTCCATTTCCTCCTGCTAACTTTGTCTTTCCCTAAACTATGAGCTATGTGGGCATAATCTGTCCCTTCCTGAGGCACTGCTGCAAGTATTGTGGTCCCTTCTGAAGAAATTTGATAGCTTGGTGAGAAAGCCTTTTGGGCTTGGTGAGCCCACTTCATTCACATTGAACAAAACATATACATTTGATACGGAAGCAATCTCTTGTGTGGAATGAAGGAAAAAAAAAGCAAAGCAAAGCAAAGCAAAGCTTCTCTAACTGCACTGCAAAGCATCAGTTTATTAACTCAGACAGTAAAGCGAACACAAGCGACAAACTCCATCAATCCAAACAAACTCAGGTAACTGGCTTTGGCCTATGGATCTAGGCTCAGCTCGGTGAAATGGAAAGTGCAACTTGCTCCAGAAAATTGGCTGCTAAATTTGCTAAACAGATTATTGGTCACGCAGCTCCCACATGACTACACTGAAAAGGAGTCCTCCATGCAAGTAAATAAAGGAGCCAGTAGGGGATTCTAGCGGACATCTGCATTTGGGGTTGTCTCCCCTCTTACAGCCCTCTACCATTACATCAGCCCTTCAGCCCTAAGTTGTCCCTTGCTGCTGACCCTTGAACTGGGTCCCCCAACTGGGAAAAGGAACAGTCAGGCAGAACTCCCCTGCCTGCAGACCAGCTGTGTGGGGAGGAAAGGCACTGCACTGTGCTGCTTGGAAATGGAGCAGTGGGACACGGCACATGGCAGGTGCCCACAGCCACCCGCCAGAACCATCTCCCCCCGCCACC
>NW_008236774.1:35197-42544 GCF_000691975.1 Corvus brachyrhynchos | reverse complement strand
GGAGGCAGGTACTCTCCACCTACAAGCACAAACAGCAGAATGTGCTCCACGGGGGTCAAAGAAATCACCACAGTTTGTATGCTGAGACATTGACACTTCTTATATTCTCCAGGAAAATCTTATCACCCAGCCAAGATAAATCAAATTATGTGTATGAGACAACTTCTATTAAAAATTGAACTTTTCTCTTTTGTAAGAAAGTTTTCAATTTTATGTTGCTATTTTTACTCAAAGTACATTTACAAACACCAGGATCAACTACCTCAGCCCACTTGGATACATCATCTTTTTTAAAAATCCCTGACTCCTGAAATTACCCTGAAGTCTTGGGCAGAGCAACTTTTAAGATATCCATATGTAAACAGACATGGAAAACGCTTGCATAAAAGTTCCTCTTCAAAAACAAAAGGTTTTAACTAATTATTTTAATCTCTATATTTTCTTTTAAAATTTAGAAAAAGTATTTGTGGTACCTTTTCTTCAGAAGTCTGAAATACTTCATTTAGAACAAACCTCCTTTTTCCTCAGAGGTGCTCAAAGCAGGTAAGTTGAAAAACCCTAGAGAACATGTTTTAAGAAAAAAGCAAAACCACAATAATGCTTTCCGAAGTGGTACAAGTGGTGGAAAATGTAGGTTTTGATGTGCAGAAGGGACTGCTTCAAGAAGATAAAATATCTTCTTGCACAACGAGACATACTGTTTGATTGTAATAGTCTGGCCTGTAAATAGTGGCACTATTTTTCATCCTTTTCTCTCCACCTCAAGAGCATATTTTAGAAAAAAATAAATCTTTCAAAGCACTTACCTCCCCTTCCATGCACAATATTGTGAAGCTACATACCTATGCTATGCAGAAGCTCTCTAACAAGTGAGAAACCTCAGATCTAAGGCTTCAGCAGTACAACAAAAAGGAACTATAAAACTAGAAATATGCACGTTTACAAGTACCAAGTTTTAATTCCTCATGGCAACTCTTCCCTACGGAGCAACAGAAAAGGTCGTGTGCTTGTACTGAGTGCAAGGCCAAACAACTACAAGAGAGAATGGAATGCCACCTGAGAGGAGGTCTAATTTATGTGAGAATATTTTAGCAGATTATTTGTACACCTATTTACATGGGACTGTTCCTGTCTTTTTCAAGTGTACTAGAGATGAAAAAGCCCAATAACTTGCTGTTGTTTAAAACACATGGCCATGCATGTATTTGACAGCACTGTCCACTATAAGGTGCAGTATCAAAAAAAAAAAAAAAAAAAAATCACATCACGGTTTCTCAGTAATTAAGATACTAACCCATTAAACTAAATTTCACTTAACCTGGGGCTAAGCAATATGTAGGCAGTGATTGAAAGTTCTTACATTACCCACAGAGCTCTTATATGGCCAAATTATCCTCTGCTCTCAAAAGAGAAAATTTGCTGTGATGATTCACATCCTGTTTTGAATCGACAAACACCAGTGCATCCTCCTAACTGTATGTGGTAATTTCTTAAGCAAAATACCATTCTCTAGGGTAGAGAATAAATTTGATTTTTTTATTTAATTCTGAGCAGAGTATGAAACAAAAAGATGATCAAAATTTCTACACTGCTCTGGAAAGAGAGGCTATCGGAGTGTGCTGAGTAAAACTGTTAGAAAAAAAGGGCATTAAATAACAACAATGGACCTCAGAGAAATTAACTGTATCTCTTTATTGTTAACCAATGAATGTTATCCAAAATAGTAGATGTAATTGTAGCTTAATTGTACAACACAAAACATGATGCTAAAGGAAAAAGCATGTGGAAAACTACTTCACCAAGTAATCATTAAATGTATTCTTAGTATTTCTGCACCAGTAAGTGTTCCCAGCTGCTTGTGACAGCAGCTATTACCACTTTGTTCATTGTGAAAATCTGTATTACAAACGGTCGTCCCTGGTTGTTTAGATTAAAAAAAAAAAAAAAAATCACACAGCTTTATAAATGGATCTAATCCATTTAGCCCTACTCTACATGTTGTAGATTTATGAACAACAATCTTTACTGGTGTTTTTTCCCAACACTGAAACTGATGGATCAGTGTTAGTGCACACTTTTCAGGGAAAAATGAAAACTCACTGGAAGCACAGTATTTCACCTGCTATGGCAAACTGTTCAAATACTTCAGAAATTTGCTTAAGCTTCGGTGTATGAAGCCTGTGAAACAAAAACTGTTCTTAAAATGCACTGCAAGTTGAAACACCAACTTCCACCAAGCAGCATTTTGAAGCATGTGCACAGCATCTGCACACCAGTCTTCAAGGTCAAGCAGATATGTTTAGCCCCACAAACCAAAAATATATTAATGTATCTTTATTTAATTTTCATGATGTCACCCCACATAGCCAAACTTTTACTCCGCAAAATAAAAAAAACAAACTTAGTCGGACTGTTCATAAGAAATTTAAACCTATTGTGCATGAAAAAAATGTTTAATAAAATGGCAAATTTTAATAGATAAGTGTAAATTTATGAGTGCATAATATCAAACAGAAAAAAAGCTGAACCATCCTCAGAGAAACCTAGATTCTTCCACTGTTGACATTTACTAGGGTACTCTAACACAGGGAGTAACTGATGTCCACATTAACTGTAAAGTTATTACTAAAGTTCAATATCTAAGGAAATTTCTCAAAAAAGCAGGTTTCCTTTTCAAGAGGGAAAGGACTTAATCATCTGACATCAGATATGACAATTACAATACTAGCTTCTCTGAAAACTGAAGCTACAAACACTTTTACTCCAATTCTGGGAAGTTTCATTTTGTATTTGAAACCCAAACTGACTGACATGCACATGCTACACCCCTCCCAGAATATAGTATACCAGTGACAGGTTACAGCTTTAAAACACACCAGATGCTTTTACAATTTAAACTCAACAGAAGGCAGTTAGACAGTATTTAGCACTATAAATCCATCATAAAGTAAAATAAAATCCTAGGAGTAAGGACTCCTAGCAATCTATGATATCACTGTGTAGTGACAGTCAATTTAAACAGTTTTTTTCATGGTGTTTGAAGGACCAGTCATCATGTACATAGTAGTGAGGTAGGATACTGTCCCCTCCCTGGGACTGATGTTTTCATATGCTCCCTTGCCAGAAAGGTCCAGGTCTCCCTACTGCAAATAAAATAATTACAAGCAAATAGCACATTAAGCTTTGTTTATTTTTTTCCCTCTTTGCTGCATTGGAACATTCTGCACATCTAAAAGAATCAGCTACGAAAAACAATACTTGCTCAAGCCTATCAGCAGCCATGTGCTGCCCACAGGTAGTGTTCCATTAAAAAACATTTCCTGGAACTACCACCTGCCATCCAGACCTTTGTGAACAGGTAGGCAAAGAAAACCATCAATGATGACAGGACATGAAACACCAAAGAATTTCACTTGGGAGAAAAAAAACCACAAACACAAAAACCCCCAAAACAAAACAAGAAAAAAACAACCAAAACTGAAAGTGAGCAATATCAAACTCTTAATGGAGTAGCTACATTGAAAACTAATTTCAAACTTCATACTGAAATAGTACCTATCCAGTTTAGGTACAGTCCATTCTTCTTTCTATTTCTTAATGTTTAAGCAATATATACACTTGTCAGTCATTATATACTTCACATCTGTTTCCAAAGGGAAAAAACCAACAAACAAACAAGGAAACTGAAAAGACAATGGGGAAAAACCTGCTATTAACCTCCGCACCCTCCCCCCACCCAAAACCTAGGGTTCACAGACTGCCTTACTGTTTTATAGCTTCCCCTAAATTTGTCTTCTAGTCACTGTAGTCAACCTGGTATTAAGTGCTTTGGCAAAGTGGGGTGCAATCCATCAAATCTGCAAAGGCCTGCTTTTTTTCTCTGTTGGTGGTTCAGCTTTACGAGGAACACATATGCAAAATACCAGCTCTCACATTGCTTCAAATTCATCAATACGCTGCTTTGTATTGCCTTGTCGGATTTGCCGGAGAGTCTTGTACTTATCGCGGCCTGCTTTAACATTCTCAGCATGAAGGACATCATTTTGTGTTTTCTTGGTTTCATCTCTGGCTTGAGCCAACTCTGAACTTAAAGCCTGTTGAATAAAATATTCGAATTTAAGTGCTTTGACTAATCCTTTAATGACTCTGGAGTTTCTGATAACAACTATTCTGCAATCTGGATAAGTATTTCTTGAATGCCAACCTATGAAATGCTTGTTGTGATGCTCAGTAACTCAAGTTGTGATGCCTATCAGAAGGAATGCAGAAGGAAAGATAAGGAGAGCACAGGATTCTTTCCTTAAATAAGTGTAAGCATGAAACTATATTAAAAAAAAAGTCTCATACACCATAAAATCCAAGAAGAAAGGGACCAGCAGGATAAAGCAGGAAAACCACCTTATTTTTCAATTTTTCTTTAGCTAAAAGACTTATCTCCCTGATCTGTTCAGTGACTCCAAGCAAGAATACTACACACACGCGCTACTAAAATAATGCTGCCAAACAGAGTAGCAGCTTTCCTTTTCTTCTGTTTTCTTCCCAAATAAACATTTCATAACGAGGAAAAGGGCTACCACTAATACAGATTATTATGCTTCGAGAGGTAAGATGCAGCCTGGGAGGAATTGCTCAGTTTCAGGCAAATACAAGTAATCCAAAATGGGCATAATTGAGTTTTTGCATTTATAACACCTGGGAGTGACTGCAAACAAACACCAATACTACTAAGAAAGCATCTGTTCATACCATTTAATGAGTTTTAGTATTGAAAAAGGAAAGCATTATGTTTTAACACGCAGAGTTCTGGAAGTTATATAATTAGTAGAAATGTTTACTGGCCAATGCAGCAGCATACTTACACCTTTAAGCTATAAAACACAACCTTACATCCAATCTTTCTATGTATTTCACTTCTAGAACACTATGAATGATATTGGTTGGTAAATCAGTAATAAATGTAATAAATGATAAAAAGGCTGTTTCCTTGGCAGACCATAACGTCAGTGAAATTTTTAACAAAAGAAGAATGAAAACCCAAAGCCTGAATTGTGTTGATACAACTACGAATCTTCATTACCTGGAGTTGTTTCTTAACACGTTCATTTTTCTGTGTTTCTGTTACCCGTTCTTCCTCACTCCTGTGATTCATGACACCATCAGAAGACAGTTCTGCACTGGCTTCAGCATTGTTCTCATCATGTTCATCGTGTTCATTCTCTGTTGGAGGAATAACTGGTGGGGGTGGAGGTGGAGGAGGAGCAGACATCACAGATTTCAGTTCTTCTTTGGTCTTTTCCAAGTCCTCTTGGGCTGCAAAAGCCTAAATAGAGTAAACAGTACTTAGCATCTTTTAAAATGATTTATCAAGAGTCAAAAAAAAAAAATATTTGAGATGTTCTCAGACACATGAAACATTCTTTTATACAGTAAACAGTACTTAGCATCTTTTAAAATGATTTATAAAGATCAAAAAAAAAAAATATTTGAGATGTTCTCAGACACATGAAACTATCCTTTATAACTGACATGACTAGCTTACACACTGAAAATTGTCAAATAGAGACACACAGTAAAAACCAGATATGGCTCAAAATAAGCTGTACCAGCTATTTCCAGCAGTAGACAAGAGAAAAGTGGAAGAATAGGGCAATCATACTGACTGTATTCCAACTCTCCTAGCCTCCTGAAATTTAAGGCTCAGGGACTTCCTAGATCAAAGGTGATGCCTTCAAATTTCATACTTAAACAGAACTTATGACAATTTGCTCAAACCCTTTTGGAACCCACACACAGAGTAATTATTCCCATTCTATAGCTAATTATAGATTTTATGAAGAAATTTGCTTTAAATTTTTGTCCATTTGCATTTCATATGCCTTTGTTAACTGTTTTGGTTCATCTTTCCACCAAAACTCATGATTTCATACACCTCCCTCCTGAGGTGTTTTCTTCTCTAACATAAAGCTCCAATCTATTTCATCATCATACAAAAAGAAGCCATTTCTAATCTTTGACCATATTGTCATGATGAGAACTTCCCCCCCCCCCTTCATGACTATGTAATACCAATAAATGAGTTAAACAGAAGCATAGCCTGGCTTCAGTAGACTGCAGGACAAAAACCTTTAAGAAAGACTTTCTGAGCCTAAGGGGAAAGGGAGAGATTTGACCCCATGGACTTCCAGTAAGATTTCCGCACTCATTTCCCTTAGTTTCTTTGAAGTTCTGACTTCACACAGCATGGGCTCATTACTTTGTGCTGCCATTCTGAAGCTTCCTCTTCTTTCTTTTTCTTGGCCTCCTCTAGAAGTGCAATCTTGGCTGTGAATTCAGCAATTTCTGCTGCCTGAAACAAACAAAAGAACAAAGTAGAAGTTTTAATTTGGTATCATTCTGGCTTTGCAGTGGAAGAAAGCAGAGCCTTTGCTATGATCCAGCTTGAAAAGAGTTAGTTACCATCCGTCACTTCTCTGTGAAAAATAGAAATTTTAAGCATACATGGCAGAGGGAATCAGAGTACTCTCGCCTAATGGAAATAATATTTAAAAAATATTTATCTTCTGCACTTCCAAAGCTTGCTGAGAAACAGCAAGATGATGTTACCAACTAGCATTTCATGCTGTTTCAGTCTAATACAACTTTAATAGTCCCACCATTAAGATTATGATTCTGGATCATAATCTCACTACTATTAAGCTAAATCTTGCCATCGGATTTGTGTGCTAAGTTTAGAGATGATCAAAAGCTAATTTATAGTTGAGAAATCATTTCTTCTACTATTTTCATGCCTTCCTTGATTATTATGCACAAATCTTGAATTAGAAGTAGTCTAGCACAGTATGTGAGAAGACACCGCAAATACTGGAAACAGGAGGGGAACAGCAACAAAAAAAACCCCCAACCCCAACAAACCAGTGTCACCAACTCCCCACCACCACCACGCAGCTTCAGAACAGACCTGCCTTAGAGAACAGGTTTCCCAGGGGACTGCAGAAGGAAGCTACTGTTGTTCTCAGCTGGATAAGCCTGATACTATTAGAAAGAGAATGTAGTGAGTGTTGTCAGTCTGAAAGGTGGTGGTCTTCTTTTAATTTCCTACAGATCCCGAGTTTTATTTTTGTCTTGCAAAGTAGTGGAAAGTCTAATGCAGTTTTCTAAAACAGTTCCCAAAACAATCTGTTACAGTATCTCACGTACTTTTGTGTTTCAGTGTACTTCTTCATTTGACATAAACAAGAGAAAATAAATTCTCAACTGTCTTTTTCAATTTTAATCCTATTTTGAAGAAAAGAAATGAAGTTTCTTACTAGCTGCTCCTGGTTCTTCATTTGATCAGCTGCCTGCTTG
>NW_008236774.1:3143-35180 GCF_000691975.1 Corvus brachyrhynchos | reverse complement strand
GCTCTTTTTCTAGGCGTTCTGCTTCCTCTTTTGCACGCTTCCGTTCTTGATCCAGTTCTAAAGCTCTTCGAGTCTGTTCCTCTAGCTCTGCCAAGAGGAAAGTTTACAGACAAGGTATCGCTACCTAGCTCTTCCTCATATGTATCACAGATACCAGCATATGCTCAAAATAAAGTAACTTAGAACACTAACTGAGATTTCCAAGACCGCCTCAAGCTAAGACAAACTGTAGAGCATGTTACCCGGAGCTCTGTTCCATGTCTGATTTCCCCCCCACTTTAAGACATTCTTTGGATATACTTCATCTCACCTGACAGTTCTGACAGCCCAGTGTTTCAGAAAACTGTCACCTCACTGAAAAACTAAACACCAAAATACATGTACATATACATGAACATGCTTCTACTATGAGGGTATTTTATGTACATTAAATTACTCTCTTGAAGAAAGAAAAAAAAAAAATTGTCTTCTTTATTAAAATGCCTGGCAGATTCTTTAATCACAGCCGAAAATTTAGGCACATGCTTCCAGCAAAATTACTTAAGACCAACTGGAAGGGTCAGAAAAATTCTTTGTACATCAGAGGAGGAAAATTTTAAATCAAGGGAGAGATAAAAGCTGTCTAGCTGCCTGCATAGCAAAATATTGGAATCTAAAGGGCAGAACAACCCTTAGTGAAATAGGAAGTAGTAATAATCAATCAGTACTGCAAGGTAAGGTTTACACAGACAAAATATACTCCTCCCCTGATGTGAAAAATTAAGTGACTATGAAAAAAGTCTCTCTAAAGCTCTTTGCCAGTTCTAATGATAAAATTTCCTCTATGTACTTGGCTAGGCACAGCTGTCATAGACTCCTTCACAAGAATACCTAAAGAATTACTCATTTTTTCCAACAATCCATTTGCCTTCACCATAAGCTTTAATACTATAAAAGCACCTCCCCAGGTATGCTGACACATGCTTCATCTTTGCACTTCTAGTTTTAAGCAGTACTGTAACCATTACTCTTCATTTGGTTTCCCAGGCCTACTACTACTTCAGGTATAAAATTAAATGAACAGCATCACAAGTATGTGGGGTTCTACAAATGCAGTACCTAAAGTTAAATAAAACACAAAATTATTTATAAACACTACTGAAACAAACCTTTCCATGAAAATGCAGAGCACGAAACTACAACAGACACCCTTTACATAAAGACTTTTCCATGTGTGAATGAATAGAAGGCTAAAAAGACCAGCAACACATGAACATTATGTACTGCATCAGAAATTAGGCTATACTGGTCACAAAGTTGAGAAAATGTGTATTGTCAAACCTCCAGAATCACCCTGACACTGTGTTGTCCCGGGCCAAATAGCTCTTGCTAAACAGTTTCATGGCACAGTTAGCGTGTTACCTGTCTGGATGTGTCCAACCTGTTCTGCATTGAAAGACTGAAAAATGCAGGGATAGAGCTGGAGAGCAGTGCCAGGCATATGTAATTTATTTGCATAGTGTTAATCAGTGATTCTCTCTATGATGCTTGATGCCAAGAGTTAGGAAAAGAAAGGAGCAACAAAACTTTTATGAATGTGAACCAAACCCGAAGTAGGAAAAAAAAAAAAAAAAAAAAAAAGAACATGGAGGAAGGACTGGGAAGTCATGGAGGCAGGGACTCTACAGAGTGATTAAACACAAAGAATTGTTATTGGTGAAACTACATGTTTTGTCACTAATGTCTGACAAGACTTCAATTTTCAACTTCTCAAATCTTTCAAAGGAATAGGAAAGGAGGAAGGAACACAGAATTTCCAAATTAAAAGCTGAATTCAACAAAATCCTAGAGAAAGTACTTTGAGTCTTCCCCTCTAATTTCCCTGGTCCCTCCAACTCCAAGTGTTCAGCACTTTAAGCATTTCATAATTTTGAGTTGAACTGTGTATGCATTTTCTTTTTACTAAATCAAAACTTTTGCTATATTAGAAATTGGTTTTATATTAAAAAGATACAGACAAACACATGCACACCATCGTTTAAGCACTGAAAGAGTATCTCTTATATCAAATAAAACACCACTAAATTCTTGCCACTATTAGTAAAATAATATCCCCACACAGTAACGAAACACACCAACATACAGAGAACTGCGGAACTGAACTACCCAACTAAACTAAACACTGTCACCAGATTTAAGAAATCTATGACCTCACCTTTCTGAGCTTTCATTGTTTGCTCCTCAATTTGTCTTAAGCGTTCCATTAATTCCTCCTTTTCACGCTCTATTCTTTCCTTTTCCTTTTCTGCTATCTCCCTTTTCTTCTTTTCATTTTCTAGTTGTGCCCTGAAAAAAAATAGTAAAAAGGTTTTTTTACCCTCCAACATATTAAATGCTACTCTTTGGATGCTGGTAGCCAATTTTTCAGTTTACTCAGCCATCAGGGAAGCACAGTTTTAAATGCTTCTAATTCAGTTTCTGCTTCAAAATACGGTAGAGAAAAACAATTTATTAACAGAACTGATAATCAACCTTGGTTATGGTTCACCAGGTAAATCTGCCACTATATCTGCATTTTAGACATGATGTTTCATCTGGGCTAGAAATGGCAACAGTATTTTTTAAATACACAAAAGGGAAGCCAAGACATTCTTCAATGAACTTGCTTTAAGGGTTCACCCATAGAGTATAAAATTCCCTAAGAATCAAGCAACAGAGAGGTAAGATTTTCACAAAACACAGGATGGGGAACAACAGTACAGCTACTATTACTGTGCTGAAAGCTCAAAAAAGATACGTTTTTCTATTAAGACAGGTGAGCCCTGCCAATTCACAAACCTAATTAAACAGTGCAGAAAGAAAAGCAGCTCTCTTTTTTCTAGAGTTCTAAGATATATAGTATTCTACGACTTCTTAAAAAGGTAGCATTTTTTTTCTTTTTCATGTAAGTTTGTTAATTACCTTTCCAATTGTTTCTGATGTTTCTCTTCTCTAGCTTGGGCCTTCATCTGTTGCACTTCAATTGTATCAGGTTTCCTCCGCCTCATGTACAATTCATGATTTCCCATACACAGTGCCAAAATTCGCTTGTTAATTCTCAGACGGGGTGCATAAAAAACAAAATCCTAGGAAAACAATAATTCCAGTATACCCATTAACCTAAAAAAATACACTTATGACAAGATTCAAAGCATTACTGCATTCTTGCATTGGTTAAATGAAAACTTACAAGTATTTTCACATTTTGACCAAGTGAACACCATAATCTGTAAATCTAGTTACTGTCAGAAACTTGTAAGATAAATTCAAAATTGCACCTGGAATAGTCCAGAAATTAGCTGGTTTACACAAAATTATTTATTTAAAATTCTAAAAAAGTAAGACTGTTCTCTAT
The DNA here is from genome assembly GCF_000691975.1 of Corvus brachyrhynchos. NCBI lineage: Eukaryota > Metazoa > Chordata > Aves > Passeriformes > Corvidae > Corvus > Corvus brachyrhynchos. Next base: position 31,807 of record NW_008236774.1, on the reverse strand, counting down.
TCTGATGACACTTGACCTAGAAAGTCTCATGAAATGTGCTGTTGTAACCAAAAAAAAAAAAAAAAAGAAAGAAAGAAAAAGAAAAACAGGAGGGAAGAGGCAGAGAAATTAGCATCTTACGCTGTCTTGTCAACACATCACAAAGTATTAGTTGACTTAAAAACCCCCAACAATTTAGGAGTACCAAACAAAATGAAAAGAGAGAAAATAAACATACCATATTTCAAAATGAACATTTTCTTCTGATTAGTGACTATTCTATCATTAAAAGTAATAAATGTCACCAATATTTACTCATGCCTTAATGCCACAAAGTCCCTGAAGGCTTAAATTTCTTCATATAGCAAGTGATACTGTTTTACACCCTACTTACAGGGGCCTTTTTGTCAATTGGCTTTATGACAAATTTTTTGTCATTAAAAGAGATGTTTCTTATTTCGCTCCAAGGAAAACCAATCTTGGGTGTCAGCCTTCAAAGAGAAAAAATTCTTGTTAGAAAGCAGCAAGGATGTGCACTTTATATATATATATATTAATTCAATACAGCTTATGTCTGTACCATTTTCACTATTACACGTAGCTACATTTAGAATATTACATTTACAACATTATGTTTTAATGTAAACATTAACAACAGTTCAAGCATATTTTGGTAGATTTTTCTTTTTACAAGTATTCCATCAAATCAATTACAATTTAATAAATTACATGGCACTGTAACAAAAGGAATTTTGATTTTTGACTTATTCTACTACTATGACCTAGATGCTAAACATCACGATCATGTACTCATTCTTTATATGGTATTGGTAACTGCATCTTCACTTTAAAGAGTAACTATTGAAATTTGAGATCCTGACAATTCAAATACTGAAATTAAAGTAACTTTCAGCCATGTTGTACTTCTGTTTAGCTCAGATTTGTGTTCTTACATTTTCAGAATTCAAGGTTAATTTGTTTCCCTCGCATCTTAAGCAAAATAAATTCAGAAACTCTTATCATGTTATGCATCAACTGTGTAACAGTAAATATTTTTCTCCGCCAGCACAGAAAGTTTTTTCAATTCATATTACCATAATTATAAATATCAGAAAATATTTAATATTTGATTGCTAACTATCAGGAGATAGGAAATACCAAAAATTGCCTCATAGCTCAATCTGAGCTGAACATTTTGAATATTTCCTTCTTTCAGGAGTTATATTGCCATCTAATGGCAATTAAGGCTTACAGAATTTTGTTACAGAGTATATACAGCTAAAGTTGACTGCTCCCATCTGGAGTTTGACACATCATGTTCAACTTCGAATCACTGTGAATGGTCTGTTGACATCAGATACTGCTAATGAGTGCTTGTAAAGAAAGAAAAAAGTCTGTTGTTCTATTTACAAATTCTTCATATTTCCGACATTTCAGCTTTTCCAAGTAGAACAGATTATTTGATCCTTTATCAGGACACAAGACTGATCTATTTTCTTTGGTGTCTAACAAGTTTCACTTTTAAATATCTAAGTTTTTCACGCTCCAACATCTATAATCCTTGTCACAGCTCTTACAAATGTTTCTCATTAAATATGTTGCTCAGCTTTAAAATGTCCTTTTCATCCTGACTGAAGGGAGTGTCTTGAGAGAAAGGTACAGGAAGAAACCATATAAAGACAGTCTAGCTGTAGTAATCCTTATGAAGCAATGTAAATTTAAACTTCCATAGAACTGCTCTTCCTTTCCCTTCTTTTGCATCCATAATCTTTAAAATTCAAACATTCTAGCAGTTCACATCTCTCTCTTTCTTTTTCTATCTCTTATATAGATTAGAAGGAGAATCTGTTTTGCTACATCTTACTGAACGCTCTGTAAGGTGGGGGGTGTACAGTCTCAGACAGCATCTCCTAGGACAGAACTGCAAAATGAGTATTACCCACTTACTTATCATCGTGCTCATAAATATTCAGACCCAAAGCATCAACTCCTAGCCACAATTCAGTTCCTTTTTTATTCTTTATTTCAAAATAGTTGACTCCATACATTTCCAAGTCTTGTGCTATCTTAAGGTATTCCATCATAGAATCTTCCCTGATGAAGAAGAAAAATTGGTATAGTTTAGACAACAAATCATAAATACATTGTAAGAATAAGGGAACTACTGCAGAATGAACACTTGGGGTAAAATTTAGTTATGAATTAAATCTCTCTTTGAAATCAGTTTGACTCAGATACTTTTAAAGAGCTCTACACCCTAATATCCAAGCAGAGTCCAATCATTGCATTTTGTCTTTCTGCCCCATGAGCTAAGGAAATACTAAATGTATTTTACAGGCAGGCAACCGTGGACAAAGGCAGTTGAGAGCCTTACCAGAAATCATGCAAGTAAACCAGTAACCTAACTGGAAACTCAACTCTCATGGAAGTCTTTCATAACCACCTACCCTGGTCAGAATAAAAGAAAGCCACTTTCTAAACAAACACCTCCCAAAATACACCCTAATAATAAAGAAAGATGTCTTGAACATTTTTTACGTGATTACCTTAACATTCCCCTGTGCTCTTCATGCCAGTTCTGTATTCTTTCTTCCCACTGTTCTTTTGTCAGTTTGTGCTGTTCTAACACACTGTGAATAAAAATTGTTGCTATTAAATGACTCTGACAACAATTTAACCCCTTTTGTTGCACAGCATATCCTATGCTTTAATTGAATAAACTCAAAGATGACTTCCTGTGCACTGCTCATACTTTCAGCACAGAAACAGAATCTTTGTTTTTCAACAAATTCACTTCCAAAATAGTGTGAAAGTCAATTCTTTTTTCCTGGTATTCTATATTCTTTGTAACATAAAAGTCACACCATTGCATACCTCAACTTTCAGCTAAGTCATAAAATGTAATGTTTGCAACAGCTGACAATGCACACCTATACAATCTACTGGCAACAATGCTTGCAAATTAATCTCTAGGTATGCAAAGATACACTCAAGCTTTCATTCTGTTGTCATTTGAAAGAAAAAGTAAGACATTACAACAGGTTAGCAGACAACTTCGTTGGGGGTTTTTCGTGAGTGGTTTTTTGTTTATTTTTCCTTTTAAAATAAAATCAGTAGGGAAGCAGCTTCAGAAAGCTATCTGATGTTTAATCTACAAGAGGCTGCAATGATGGAATTATATTTTTGGCATACCAGAACGTTCAGTGTAGTACTGCAGTAAGAAATCAAATGCATATGGTAACTTTATTATGTTTTTATTCCATGCAGCCAGCACTTCAGTCATTCCTGAAGAAACTGTTTTAAAGGACAATTAAAACATCATCTTAGCATTTGTCTACTGAAAAGGAACACCTTAAATATATGAGTTTTTGTTGTACCCAAGCATGTCAGTGTTCACAGACTGTCATCATAACTGAGCAAAAACCAAGATTTCTGAACATACTCAGTAATGGCAGTTTTACTGGTTCTACATCTCCCTGACTTTCTAAGAAAGGGTATTTTTCTAGGAAGCCTATACAAAAAGTATAAACTTCACTGTCACAAGCTGGAAGCAAAGAGCCAAACTCAAGCTTTTCACCAGGATTTTTAAAAATCGGAAATGTTTCTGGAAGTATTTCTTTCAATACTTCCTCACAGTCTTTGAAATGCCTGTTTGCTAGAAAATTCTCAAGCTTAGTTACACTAAAAAGTGAGCTTGCACTTTCAGTTTTCAAACCAAAGAGACAAAGCATATGACTTAAAGAAACCTCAAAATACAGCATGGCTCTCACTTCTTTGACAGTGTCCTAGTGTTACATATTTAGTTAGTACCTGTTTCTCCACAATACAACACTATGTATTCATCTACACTAACAAAATTGTCTAACTTTGTACATTTGTGTTACAATGCTTCTCTTCATGCCAAATACATCAGGAGCATCGTTTCAGTTATGTAAAGGAACAGAACAATAATCTTGGTGCTTACTTTCCCTAACCAACTAGATGACTGACAGGTACAAAAGAGCTTATTCTCAACAGCAATGGCAACAATTTAGTTTCTAAAGTTTCTGTTCAGGCTAGCACTCTCCTGCAATATATTTTATTTGCAGTACACTTTTACTTTCAGGAAATTATTATCATTTAAGTGTACCAACACATGGAAATAGAAGAAAAGGAGAGAGTATCAAACAGATTTCAGTTACTTCTATATTGGAGTATTTTGATTTTAATTTAGCAGAAGCCAGGCACCAGGAACATTACATTATTTTGGAGCACTTTGGAAATGCGTTCAACTAAATCTGTGCAGGTGTTTGTGGACAGGACAGGAAATATGTCTCAAGAAACCTGTGGCTTCTTTGTTATTTTAAGTCTAAATTAGGATCTCTAAATTTTACTACCAAAAAGAGAAACTCGAAGAAAGTCACTATTAAATGCATGTTGTCGCTTAATGTTTTATTTCTAAAAAATGTGCTATAGTTAAGTTTATATGCAGCAGTTGGTGCAAAACCCGTCTCACTCACCGCTGGGGAAGAAGCCTGTCATTGGCTAGGTAGCCCAGCTTATGGATCTCCTTACTGTAATCTCCATACTTGGACTGGACAGCGTAAGAAGCCAGAAGAACTGCAGTTTCTGGTGGGCAATATATTTCATCATTTAAGATCGACTCTTTGACTTGCAGGAAGAAAAGTCTTTGAGTTATTTCCTGAATTAATTCTTCAGATACATCCTCTGGAAAAAATTTAGCCCTGAACTTAAACTGCAAAGGATTTTCTTTCCGTACATCCTGCTGTGTTACCTGAGGGAAAGGAATAAGGAGAAAAACAAGAGCACTAAATGGTAAATCAAATGTGATTAAGTAGTACTTAACTCTTTAGCTCCTCTACACTGAAACCCAGAGCTTCCTGACAAGCCCACTGTGGACCTCACTGAAAGGTTCACATGGCACAAACAAGTACATCAATTTGAATAAACCAGACAATTTTGAAATACTACTTAAAGGCTGATTAAGAGATTTTTTTTGTAGGCTTGTGTGAATTTGTATTTATCACAACAAAGATCTAGAAACTAAGAAGTTGTAACAGACACGAAAAAGGTCAAAACTATATCCCCCAAGGATGATTTGCAGGAAGTAATAAATTAGGGTCTAGCAATGGCTCTTTAGCAAGAGCTACAGCACATTTCTTCAGTGTGAGTGTAAAATTGGATTCTTTTAAAAGTCTTTCAATTATTGAACTAAATACATGTGGTTTTTTCCTGTGCAAAAACCTTAATTCCTTTAATCACATTATTTTTCTAGAATGGATAAGCTTTAAAACTGTGATTTCTGCAAAGAGATCAGATGTGGTCTTAAGACTTACTCTACTTCAAATTTCAACAAAAACTCATTTTTATGTAGAATTCCATTTCATTTGTGCTCAGCTTGCTACACCAATTATGACCAAAGCAAAAACATTCAAAATTAAACTAATTTTAACATAAAGAAGTAATTGTTAAAATGGACATTCATAGTAAAATAATTCTCATACATCCCAATTCAAGCACTTTATTACACATTTAATTTCATGTGCACTACTAGTCCCACTAAAACCTCTTTGCTACGCATGAAATGATGTATCTGTTTGCTCGACTTGTAGGAAGTCTCAAACTGTGAATATAATAAATAGAACCTTTTAAACACCTAAGACAGCATAAGTACACATATATTCAACATTAGCCAGTTTTTAAAGTTTTGCTCAATTTTCGTTGTTGTCATGCATTATTTACAGACTCAGCATTTCATGTAAATCTCACCAGTGAAAAATTAGTTGTGCTCACCATAATAAAATCTTACTTGCACATCTATTCTTTAAAAGATTTTATCTGCATTTACTGAAAATACGTAAATAGTAAATTAAAGTGAGAGCCAGTTAATGCAATGCATTTCAGAGTCAAATGTTACAAGTTTTTCTAAAGAAAAGATAAATAACTGCCTTAGTTGAAGTTTAAAAAAATGAGCACACCCGCAACTGCTTCTGAACTGTACCAGCAACTTAAATTGCTAAAGGTTTTCATAGACCAATGTCTTCTGTATTTTTCACAACTGACGCAATAAATCCCATGGTCTCCCATTACAGCTAACAAAGTATCTGTAGCACTACCATGTTTATTGTGTATGAAACAAGACACATATGAACTTCTAGGAGACAGATTTGGTGGTTAGCAGGCTTAACTCATGGGATTTACTACAGAGGAGAAGCAAATATTATGTAAGTGCAGACAGTGGGACTTGCTCCTAACCCCCTCCCAATTTGCCTCCTAATACTAAAGATAAAAAAGGTATTCTTGATTATGTTGAACTAAAAAACAAGTATCTCCATTCTGAACAGTGACATTAACAAACAATCTGACAGCCAGTACTAAAATAAGAAGTGACCATTGGAATTCATAAATACAAATTATAGTAAAATGACCTGGTTCCCAGTAGCTGTGAGATACAAAGTACCCAAAGCTGTTTGGAAAAAAAAGATAAATTATCCTACAACCTGCCTATTAGATACCTAAAGTTTAGAAGCCTATTATTTTGCCTTGTTTAAAATCTATAGCTGTATGCATACAAATTCCTGAAGCTCAAATACTCCCCATACACACACCCAAACTGTAAAATGTTTATTCTGTTATGTTTTGCTACATGAAAATGGGATAATTATATGAATTCAAATTTTCCTAATGCATGCATGCATGCATTCCACAGTACTGGAAACTGTCTCCTCAAATTAAATATTGATGCAGCTTTGCATATTCTTTTATAAGTAATCTAACTTAAGACTGTATTTTGTCATTTAAAGCAAATGAAAAGCTTTTTTTCAACTAAATTTGAAAACTATACCTCACTTAAAATATTAGATCAGCAAACCTTATAAAGTATACTCAAACTGTACACTTGGCTAAATATGAGGGAATTGTTACCTTTTTATTTAGCTTCAGCCAAGTTGAGTAGCCTTTGCTGTCCACATACTGCAGCCCAAAAAACCAGACTTCACGAAGACCCACAGTTTTCACCACCTAAAGATAAATGAGCCATAATCATCAGTAATCACCACAATACATTTTTCTTAACTGGTATTCTGTAGCTTAATAAAGGTACATAAACAATTTCAAACTGAAATGTAATCAAGCCTTACAAGAACAAAAAAAGATAAAACAGTACAAAATGTCAGGTTCAGGGAACCCCAGAGTACTAAATAAACTCAAACGCTCCAAGCTACCAACTGGAGCGTGCAGCTGTGTACATCAGCACCTGAGGAACAGAAGGAAGTAACAGGACCCTGAGGTTATAAAGCACATCTGGGAAGTGATCTGCAGACCTACGGAGAAGTGAGTACACTTCAACAGAAGACAACTGGTGAAATGATAATAAAGAGTAGTACTTGTGGGCAAGTATGATGTAATGAGGATGAACTGCCTCCTTCAAATATTTCTGCCATCTTCTAAGAGTTAATGACAAAAGGGGTAAGGATGATCTACCTAATTAAACATACATGACTTTCCTGTAAGATTTCTGATCAGGTCTATCACCAAAAGCTACTAAAGAAGTAAAATTGTCATTTAATACAGGCACGGTCGTTTTATGGACACACTACTTAAAAAGACAGACAAAACTACCAGGCTGTTTTCATAATAGAATTGTAGGGTAACCACTACGGAAGTCCCCCAGGACTTTAAAAAAGGATGAAACTGATGTTGACAAAATCTGCTGTAAAAAACCTTCCATAAAGATCTGTGAATAACAGTAAAAAGATGAACCTCAATAAAGATCGTATTTAATAAAAGCAAAACACTGTACATAAAAGACAACAATTTAAATTATGTGAGCAAAGTTATAGTTGTAAAGCAAAAACGCAAGAAAGCTATTACATTACTATACACATGTAAGGGATTCACAAATCTCTAATTCTACATAAGGAACGGTCACATCAACTAATAAAAAAGGATGCTGCAGCACTGGAAATGTTTAAGAAATGTTGAAAAGTGATCAGTGACTTGGAACATTTTCTGCATAGCTAAGATAAGAACTAGGGCTACTGACCGAAATACGGAAAGATATGATACAGGTCTATAAAACTTGCATGGCATGTAGAAGGAAAATAGGGAATGATCATTCATAATTTCTCATAGTGTAAGAAGAGAATCAACAGAAATCATGACATAGCAGGCTCGAAGCAAGCAAACAAAAAGAATCATTATACTCAGTAAAAGTGTAACTGTGGAACTATTTTACAAGTCTTTTGCACAGCAAAAGCACATGTGGATTCAATAAGCAATTAATCAGAAAGGTCCAGCAAAGATTATTAAATGACTGCAAACTCTGGCTCCAAAGATCATGTATGGTAGTACTTACATATGTCCTCAGGTTGGACCATGGTGCCAAGCTGCTTTACTGAAGGCTGTTTTATGGAAGCATTCAGATGCATGTGAAGTAAATAGAATTTTACACATAGATCCTCCTCCATTTTAAAGTAGTACTATTGGGTTGCAAAATTAAGATTTTGAAAATTAGAAAATGTCATAAGATAACTACGCAAACTTACTTCTGCTGCCTTGCATATTTGCATAATCATTAACAACCATTCGCACCTTTTTTCTTCCTCTATCCATTCACCTTCAAGGTCCAAAGCACAAAATGGACAATGTTTGTGGATCCAACCTGATTGATGTTTTTAGTGAACATGATTATTTCCTCTAGAATTCCCACATCATGTACTTTAGAACGTAAGAGATGGTAAGAACAGGTATATGTTACTAGTATGGTACCAAGTAACATTAAATTTGGTGTCCCAAATAAAAAAATTTCAGACCTGCTGTTTCTTTTGGCACAGACCTCCTATATAATGCTGATCAAACTACTTATGGCTTTATCAGATGAGTGAGAATGCTCTTTACTTAGCAGCTGTCCAAGCTGAGCTCTTGTACCTTATCAGCTCTCTGAGCTGCAAAGAACTGCAGATGCTCAACAGCCCTGCCTGCAAGGCATAAGGAGACAAGCGCTTATGCTCATGTCAACTTTTTGCTCTCGACCCACTAACTATGGCCCCTGAGATGCACATGATTTAAATACAGATACAGCAAAGCAGAGCTACACAAGTTTGCAAAATCAACACTCAAACCAGCAGAATCCATAAATAAGGAACAAGCATTGCCTACACTGCCTCACATCTCAAAGGAAAGAGAAAAAACCTTTCTGAAACTTTGTACCAAGATAATGCATGCACCTATGCACTGCAGTAGCATGATATGAAAAGTAAATAGAGAATGAAAAACTTGGGAGTTTGATTCTGGCTAAAAGCTTCCATTAAGTAGCTTCAAGCAAGTGTTCATCACATCTGTAAAACAGATTTATCCACCATCACATCCTACAACTTGACTATTTATAGGCAATAAAAACTTCTTGGAGAAGAAAAGCAATCTGAACAATATATGTTTGGGCAAATCACAACATACACAAAGACAACCTAACAAGGATTTCAAAATAGTCACCTTCCGAAAGACTGTAAAGAAGGCTTTGGAGGCATCTGGAAGGGACAGTGGGGTACAACACAAAATAAAGGAGACAAACCTCACATTCTTTAATGGCAACTACAGTGAACCAAAAGCTACTAATGCACAGTGCTAACACAACAGAACAACCCCCCATGATTACCACCAGTGTGTGGAAACATATCCCCCACAGGGTTCTTCCTCTCCTAGGAAAGCTATAGATGCTTAAGTGGTTGACTACAGGAAGAGAGATCCCCTCTTGCCTCTTCTGACCACTGACAGGATAGACAGAGGGACCAATGACAGGTATGTTAGAACACCTTCTGAAATGCAAGTAATAATAAAAAAAAAAGCTTGTGCAATAAATAAGAAGTTTACTGAGTTTGACAACAGAAAAGAGAAAACCACATATTTCAAATGCTGAATTCTTGTCCGCTAGCAGACAAAGATGAGAACACACATATGGAATGGGAAACAAATCAACAACTCTAGAAAACACCAATTAAAAGCTTAAAAGAACACCGGCTGATAAAAGGTTGAAAGGTTGTTCACCAAAAATGTAGAGCAGCACTAGATAACAGCTGAATTCATGGAGAGGTTATTTTCTGCAAGCAATAACCAACGTGCTTGCCATGTCCACCACTTCTGCATAAACCTTGAAGGCCAATCCTTTCAATAACAGTACTATTCAACTCTCTTTCTATAGAGAAACAGGATAACTTTTTGTCTGAAAATTTCATGCTGGTTTCACAATACAGTTCAGCTTTTGATGTTACACTGTGGAACTCACACATGAATTTAAGATCAGGCTGAAAATGTTTCTCATACACAACTATTCGGGTTGATTTTTCTTGACCTAAATTTTTTTCAATTTAAAACTCCAGAAGTAAGAGCTGGTGAGATGTCAAAACACCACACAGAGAACTGAGGAACAAAGGAGAGAGCATGACAACAAATTCAGAACTGTATCTTTGTTCCGTGTTTGCAAATGCCCCAACTTGGATGAACGTGATTACCTGGGCACAAGACATTACACAGCAGAATGTCACCCCACCCAACAGTGCATGGCAGAAGATAGCAAAGGCTGGCAAAAGACAAGTAACAGCTTGAACCTTCTATGCCACAGAATACCGTAGTTTTATTTGATGGTGATGTTGGTTAGACAAAAAGCAAGACAGCCCCTTCTTAGAAGAAGTCTTTTTAAGAGTCATGAAGTTTATTCCTTTGTAGGGGCTGAAGAAACACTGCTACTGACGTTAGAGAAAAGGGCAGGCAGTAAGTGTTAAGAGTCAGTCATTTCAAAAGAAAAATTGCATGGGCAATTTCATTTATCTAAGAAAAGAAGTTCAGTGTTAAAACAATAAACATTCTCTTCTTTTCAATTTATATAATAAGACATTTAATTGACTCTAAAAGGTCAACTAAAAGTTTAAAGAACTCTTTCAATGTGTTACTTTCTCTTAGTACTTTTCATTACATACTTCAAGCATCTATAGTGGAATGGACAGAAACAACTGCTAGACATAACTGTTGATCTACTTAAACTATTTTGAAGAGTAATTTCAGATACTTCCACATTTCCTAAATAAACACATACATCTTGAATCTAGATAATAAAACACATTTATTGGTATATTGTTGGAAAATGACACAACACATTGACAAGATTCTATTCTTAGCGTTTTCCTGTAACGCTCCACAACACGGATCAAAAACTTATTTCAAGATTCTGATGACTAACACCACGTGAGTGCAAGAACAACCCTTTTTAAGAAATTGTTCACTTTGTCCATTTGACTGATGTACAGCAGGCACACCATCAAGTGAGAGTATGCAGCTCTGATAGGTCTGCAATCCATAAGCACATTAAGGTCATCATTTTCAACTATTCTTTGGCTTTTTTCCTTTCCTTTTTTTTTAATGTAAATTCCAAACTGGTTCACAGAACAACATTATTTAGTTCTAACATTTGGGAAGTGAAAAACCATCTTACAGCATCCATTGCTGGAAAACAATTGTGTTAGCTTTCATTAATGAACTTACTGTTACATACATATTTCTAATACATGCAATTCTAACAACTATATTGCAGTAGCAACTATAATATTATTAGACATAAACACAATATCAAAGCAGTTCTATACACGATTTCTCTGAAGCCTCACTGGTAATGTATTTACAGAGTTGTCTATGAATTCAATACATTCCATGAGAAGTAATGAGGAAATTCACACTAACTCAGAGCATAGCTTAGATAATGTAAGGAAAAACAATCTGTACATGAGAACACTACCACTTTTTCAGACTATGCCTTAATAACCACAATACTCTTAAGTCTTTGTACTCATATATACATAGAGACATATAAGTTACCTGATCAAAGAGCTGCTTGCCTGTTGTATTGGGCTGGATGGCAAATTCCAACTCTGCATCCATTGTGGTTACTCTGACATTGATCTACAGAACATAAGGAAATATTTAAATCATACTGTAACAGTGTAATGCTTCTACATCCTGTGACCAGCCTGTAAGAAACAATAAGTAAGTTCAACAATTTTAACGGTCTTGTTTACACACAGAACATAGCAGTAAGAAAATCAGAAAATTTGAATCTGAAAAAATTCTCATCTTCTATTTAGTACAAAAGCATAATCAGGATAGTATTTACCAGTAGGTTGGAAGGTTAAACTAGAGAACAAAATTCAAAATTAATTTACTGGGATAGCTGACATCACTACTGAACAGCTGAAGAACACTGGGATACTCAGCTACTGGGCACTATCTTTCAGAGGCCTTCCCAAATGCATGCAAAAGAAAAAGTTCTTGGTCACGCATATATCATTTTAAGGTATTCATGCCTAACAATATAAGAAGACAAGCAGCCTCCTGCTTGCCATTTCTAAAATCAAATGGTTTGGTGGTCAAAGTATTTAGGACTAGAGCTTGTACATCTCAGGACAGACTAGTAGCAGGTTTTCATCAATGGTAGGAAAAACTATAGAAGTCAGCTCTCCTTACTACCAACCCCCTTCAACTCCCTTACTACAAGACTAAAGAATCACCACCATTCAATGAACTTCCTTCTTCTGAAAGGGAAGACCATTTCCCAGATGACTGTTGACAATCACCGGGTTTACTTCTTATAAAACAAGAAGTCAAATATTGCAGGAGATATCTGGAAGCCTTACTTGGAAGTACAACAGTCTTTTCCAATTTCTCTTTAGCTGGTACATACAGAAGTGAGAATTTCCATGAGACAGAACAAAGTATTAAATGCACAGCACTGTCTTCTCAGTGTTAGAACGGTCCTACAGTCCTACTGCCAGGGTATCACATTTTATTTATCTTTAGTGCATAGGAATATAAAAGTCAAATATACTTTTCTATAAATGCAAAAAAAAACAAACTCACACAGATCTATTCCAATTTCTCTCTACTATAAAAAAGGGAACAGGAATTACGACTTGTATTACAGATTCTTACACTACTTGATCTATGAATGTGCAAACCATTTCCATTGGCTATTTTCCTAATTTTGCCACCAGGTGGAATACTCTGAGAAGTGAGTGTCTGGAAAAGACAAGACAAAACACAGAAGGGAGACCTAAGGTGGGGAAAAGAAAACTGGAGCAGTCTGTCCTCATGCAACAGGTGAAGCTTGATCACTGCTCCCTGTAGTGTTAAGGTAAACAACTTTGGGCACGAAGGGCATATACAAGACAAGAGTAGCTGTAGCCCGAGGACCTCTAGGTTATAGACTTGCAAACAAGAATGACAGAAGGGGCTTAGCCAACTTTACTGTGTGTGCAAACACTGATAAAGAACAAGAGTTGAAGACTTTGGAGTAAAAGACAGTTTCATTGTATTGCAAAAAAAAAAAAAAAAAAGAAATAGAGGGTTAGAGGGTGTGTGTCAGGAAGAGGGAAAAAGATGTTTTCTGTAGATTCTCTCAGACTGTCCATTTCAAGAGAAGAAAAATAAACCCTTATAGAACAGAATTCCTCTAGCAAAAGAACGAATTTTAAATGGCAGGTCTAACTCACTGTCAGTTGCACTAGTTTAAGGGGATTGCCCCCTAATTACAAAAATTTAATTTTTTAAAGCAGTTTTTCTATTTAATAAAATGAAGCCTTCTTTAGGGCAGTTACAAGTAAGCAAGTTACAAAGAATAAGGCTAAAAAATAATTTTATTAAATGCCAAAGTGCTCTGTTATATAACAGCACCATCACCAAAACAAGAAGCGTCACAGAAGATCTACAAAGCACAGCAAGTTCAACTAATTGCAGCAGCATGCAGCAGAAACTTCTTATATAAATATCCTTACAACAAATGTCATCTTGTACAAATGCAAGAATTACTACCTGAGAGTTTATCCTTCACGAGAACTAGAATATCCAAACAGTAAAATAATAGCTGTAATACAGAGGCAAACTCAATTCTCTGAATTCTGTTTGTTTCTGGATGTTACTGTCCCCCAAAAAAATCTGTGCTTTAAGAGTACACAGCTTCTACACCTGCAATAGGTACAAATAGACATTAAGAGTACCTGGCCACTTACACACATTACAGTAACTGCTTAAGCCTGTAGCATTCCTGTTTATCTTTGAACTTCAAATTAACAGATCACTCAACTGCTAATTAATACTTACATTCAGTTCTAATAATAAAGTTGCAAATTAAATGATGACAACATTAAAACATTACCTTTGTGATATGAACTATTTAAGAAGAGACTTACAAAGTTAACACTACACTTCATTTTCTGTCTGAAGGCATTCGGACAGACTTAATTTTTTTTGCATACAAATACCACACTTCTGCAAACTTGTAACATTGTTTCACAACTTCAATTATATCTGGGCATGGAAAATAAGAAAGTTATTTTTGTCAAAACCTGCAGAGCCCCAAAGGTCTACTTATCTAATTTAAACCTTGATCACACAGCACTCTCTCAACAAAAATCAAACCTCTGGTACCAGGTGAATTGTCTGTAAAATAAAGCTAGCAAACTGCATTAACAAGAGTGATGGGGGAAGTTTCCACTTCATAAATAAGGCAGGGAACTGAGAAAACACAGGCAGAGAAAGAAGGCTCAGGAACTTCAGCAATGGTCACTCTTGTAACCTGCTGTTGAGTATCCAGCTACTTTGAAGCAATTCTCTTTACATGACATTGGTGACAGGGGAAATTATCTGTACCACAAATTACAAGGACAGGCACTAATCTGAACCAACTTTACCACACAAATACAGAAACAGGAAGGAGCTCTTGCAGTGGTGACAAGAGAAATGCATAAAGGTTTCCTGTAGCAAGGGTTGGAAGGCTACCACTACACATATCACATGATCCATTCAATGCCTGCTTTTCAAACTTGCTCTCACCAGGATCCCACATCTTTGTAATGTCCACACAGCTCTCTTCTTCACACCAGTTCAACCAATTACTATCTCAAGTCTGTATATTAAATAGAATCACAGAGTAGTTTGGCTTGGAAGGGACCTTTAAAGATTTAGTTCAATCCCCCTGCAATGAGCAGGAACAGCTTCCACTACATCAGGTTGCCCAGAGACCCATTCAACCTGACTTTGAATGTTCCCAAGGATGGTGCATCCACCACCTCCCTGGGGAACTGTTAGTGTTTCACCTTCATCATAAAAATTTTCTTACTTATATCTAGTTTGAATCTATATCCTTTTAGTTTGAAACCATTACCCTTGTCCTATTGCAACAGGCCCTGATAAAAAGTTTATCCCCACCTTTCTTATATGCCCCCTTTCAGTACTGAAAGGTCACAATAAGGTCTCCCTGCACCTTTCTCTTCCCCTGGCTGAACAACCCCAACTCTCTCAGCCTTTCTTCACAGGAGGGGATGCTCCATTCTGAGAACCATTTTTGTGATTCTCCTCTAGACCTGTTTCAACACCACCATTTCCTTCATTTCCTGCACCTCCTGTGCTGGGACCCCAGAGCTGGATGCAGCACCACAGGTGGGTTCTCACCAGAGCAGAGCAGAGGGGCAGAATCCCCTCCCTGGCCCTGCTGCCCACGCTGCTTTGGATGCAGCCCAGGACACCTCTGGCTCTCTGGGCTGTGAGGGCACATGGCTGGGGCATGTCCAGCCTCTCATCCACCAGCACCCCCAAGTCCTTCTCACAGGGCTGCTCTCAATCTGTTCATCCCCCAGCCTGTGTTGACACTGTGGGATGCCACAACCAAGGTGCAGCAACTTGTACTTGGGTCTTGTTGAACCTCACAAGGTTCACACTGGCCCACTTCTTGACCTTATCCAGGTCCTTGGCATCAGCAGCAGTCTGAGTTTATCTGTATTTTACCAGACTGGCTTCAGAATGATTAAACACAGCCAAAGGAAAGGGAAGAACACACACTGAAGAACTACGTGTTGATTATTCTTTGCCAAGGGAGCAACTGATGTTTTGATAACAAATGTTGCTAATGGGTTATGAGGATATTTGCCACAGCTCACAAAATAGTATTTATAAAGAAGTTCTACCACAAATTATCTATTAAATAACTTACCAAAACCAATAAAGAGTACAGTCAATGAACGTATCCGGAACAACAAACATCAATGTGCACTTAATCAAAGCATGTACTTCAGAAGGGAATTATATTTGTATTGCATTCTTTCACCTTTAGATGAAATTCTACATTTTCCTGTAGTACCTATCTTCAACCCTCCACAATTTAAGGGAATATTACCACATCACCACATTAACCTTTGAACCTCTCCTCAAACAGATACAGTCCACGGAACATGCACAAAACCTGGCTGTAATCTTAATAATCTAACACTTTCTATTACTGTACTTCAGCCATCCTTTGCAGATACTAGTTATGGCACTTCAGCTTTCATCATGAACTCCAAAACTGCGTAGGTACCAAAACTTAAAACGCCATTTAAAAAAAACATGGAAGTGGTTTCCAGAGGTTTTGCTTTGGTTCAATAAATGCAATACAAATTAGTAATTTGTAAAAGCCACAAAAACCAGTCTGATTCATAAAAAAATTACATATGGCAAAAACAAGTTTGTTCAAAGAGCTTCCTCACACTGGTTCAGCCATTTACTATCTCAAGTTTGCATATTAAACTGTGTTAAGAGCAGCAGTATATTAGTCCCACTGCTTTACAGACTGCATAAACACACAGCACTCCCTGCGTACCAACATCAAAGTAGATATAGGAAGAGATGAAAGAAAAAACTTTATGAAGACGATAAGGTAAAAAGGTAAGGATTAAACAGCATTAGGAACAGAAGGCTACAGAATAATGTCAGACAGATTTTACTAATAGATAAATCAAAAGAAAGCAGTCCTCCAAACTGACATCAGTTGTCTGTCTATACTACAGAAATAAATCATGAATTCAAGTCATAATTCAAATACTGCATTACACAGACTCAAAGATTTTCCTGTGTAACACCACTGTAGTAAAAAAAATTTATACGCTATTTCAATTCAGCCACCTTACAGAAATTAGATTGATCTTCCAAATATTAGAGCTTTAAACCACCATATTATTCCAGAATCTGTTATTTACTCCTTCTGAATACACAATACCATAAAATGTGGAATAAATCTAAAAAAAAATATCCTTTTTAGTCTTAGTAACTTTGATATCTATCTCTGTTATTCCCCAGTGTAATGCTTTCTCTCTCATGCCTTGCAGTCTTGTACAAACGTGCTGCAAATTACCACCAAACGCAGATGATAATTTAACTCCTTCTACACCCTATAAGTGTAAATATAAATGCAATATTTCAGTCAATTAAATTCAATCTTCTTAGCCTATGAAATTATTAACAGTTACATAACACACGATGTCTAATTTTAGCTTCTATGTTTCTATTTTCGGTGCAGATCTGTGAGAATGCCATACAGCTGAGAAACATTTTGTATATATTCTTTTAGGAAGAAAGCACAGAAAATAAGAGTCAACAAATATTCTGTTCTTCAGGAAGACGAGAACTAAGCACACTGAGAACAGCCCTATTAACAGCTCAAATTTTGATTAGAGCAGGAAAGATGTAATTAAACAAAGAAGTCATCAGTTTTATTCAGATAAAATCAGACCACAACATGTTAAATGAAACTAAAATTCACAGTGCTAGGTAGAACTGAGAATAGTAAGTCTCTTTTAAAAACAAACTATTTGGTTTTAAAAGTAGAGTAGATGCCGAGTAACAGCTTGAAAAACTGGAAAGCCACTTTGTCACAAACCCAGCCAAAGTGAAGGAACAGACTTTCTACTGAAGCAATCAAACAAGAAAATGTTTCAATATGTATATTTTTCAGACACATATTGCCTTACTATCTCAGGACAATATACTAAAGTTGCTTTTACCCTTTCAAAACAGCCTCTTCACCCAAGCTATTTAACCTACTGGCCTCTAAGAGAGAAAATCCCAAACACATGACCTTGTACTACCGTGTATAAGAATCACTCACAGTGGCATGAAATTTACTTTAGACTGAGACTTCCAGGAAAAATGGAAGTTCTTTGCTCAAAAATTCCAATACGCCAAGACCTTCTACCGGTTTTCATTTACTTAATTTTGTCTGGAATACTACATAACTTTTCAACATGAAACCAAAAAAAAGTGAAACCAAATCTATTTAATTGCCTTTTCCGCAGTTCAGTATGTACTGATTCCATTTAAACTGATCTATTTATTTATTTATTTTCTCAACAAAAAAATTCATCCCAAAAAACACATGAAGAATTTACTTATACTGCACAAGTTTACATATTTACAAGACTACCAGACCTTCTGAAAACTATCAATTGGATCATTATGGCAGAGTCTGGAAAAAAAAAAAAAAATCAAAATAGGTCACAGTAATACAGAAGAGAGATAAAATAACACTGTCAAAAATCTCACCAGTTATGTTAACTGGGTTTTCTTAGCTCTTACCCATGATTATTTCATTCATTTCCAGGTTTAATGATTTCCAGCAACAAAGCTACAGAACACTGACTCTCTTATTGCAACAGCTGTCAAAAATAAGCAACAAGGAGTTAAAGCATAAATAGTTTCTGGACTAGAAGTACATTTGGTTATTGCAGATTGTCCATAAAGACAACTCCCAAGAGCTACAGTAAAT
Organism: Corvus brachyrhynchos; assembly: GCF_000691975.1. Taxonomy (NCBI): domain Eukaryota; kingdom Metazoa; phylum Chordata; class Aves; order Passeriformes; family Corvidae; genus Corvus; species Corvus brachyrhynchos. Next base: position 13,212 of record NW_008236774.1, on the reverse strand, counting down.
ATCCATAGCAAGAGACCTCCTACTGTCCAGTACTATCAAATCTGAGCAGAACAGCAAGACTCTTCAAAGAACAATGTCGGATTTATCAAACATAACTGTGGCTAGGCTCTTAAGCCTCAGTCTCCAAAGAAGAAAGAAGGAAAAAAAAAAAGAGGGGAAGGGGAAGGAGAGCTCCAAAGCCATCTATCATTTAAGAAGCAACCAGAACAAAATCTAAAGTTTGATTTTTATAGGTAATACTACTTAACCTTTGGCAAGTGTGCTACTTCTTCATTCCCTGATTACCAACTATAATTACAGCAACCCGCAGTTTACAGGAAGACATTGAGAAATGTAATCAATTTAATATCATTTATAATGGCTCCTTTGACTTCGCTTCCTTCTAAGATCTCACATGCACCTACATCATCAAGAGATACATGAACTCTTTAAAAAAAGACCCTTAGAAAAAAATTATCTTTGCCACAAGGCCAGCTTCTGCCACAAGACCTGGTAGCTAATATCCATTATTAGGGTGGACTGTGCGCTCTTTCAACACCACTGCAATCTCAGTTCTACAGATATTGCTTTCCTTGTGAACAACCCTAAAATTCTTATTTCCTTCAATTTTCTCTGGTCCTTAAAATAGAGAGAACCCTGCCTGCCTAAATTTCATGGTTCCAATCCCAGAATTTAAAAAGAAGTTACCTCACCCAGGCCTTTTTTTTCTAGTCACCACCTCTGTGGCTTCATGGCTCTCCAGCTGCATGGAGCTGAAGGCCTCAGAAACCTCATGAGCTCACAATGATTTTTTGCATCATTCTTAAATCAGTTTTCCAGTTGAGAAGCTCTATCAAAGGCAGTACTCAATTCTCATAGCCAGAACTCAAACAGGTCAGAAAACAGAATGCTGCCAATTCATTTTCCTGCCCTTTATAGTGCAGCTTTCTGTCACAAGTGAGCAGGATACAGATAGCTACTTCCAGCTGCAGAAAGTACCAAGATACTGCCCCTAATCCACTGGCAGGTAAAGAAGAAATTACAGAAACAATAAGGTATGGCCAGTCGGTCATCAGACCAACTGCAAAGCTCAGAACAGAACTTCAAACCCTTAGTCCCACGCTCAAAATATTCATCAAGCTGTACCAGTTCCAAATACTGGCACACAACACACATGATTTACACAGGTAATTTCTGATTAATAGCAAAAACCTTTTATAAATCTATGTATAGGGATGTATGTGTGTATACACATGCACATAGACACATTTATTCTTAGCAATAGATCTGCCCCACTCCTAATCTGCTACCAAAATGAAACATCAGTAAACAAAGAAAGCCTGAAGGCTATTACATAAACCAGCTGAGTTGAGTAGAAATAATCTGACAATTCAGTTCCCTTTCTTGAATGGTTTGCTCACTGGATACAAGTGAAAGAGACAAGCAAAAGTCATTTAACACATGGCAGATGAAATCCTAATCCAAAAATATTACATCAACAGAAAAAGAATTAACCTACTGAATAATTATCTCCTCAAAGACTTCTAGAATTATTATCAAAACAAAAGTTGGAGATTTTTTTCCTCCCCTGGATAGAAAGTAGATGAACCCTTATCTTAGCTGAAGTGAGAGGAACAGGAGACCATAAACACTGCTTATTTCCTCCCTTCAAAACTTACTTTCTATGAGATACCCTCTACCACGGTAAAACTACTATCTAACTTGGAGCAGACACTTTACACATGTTCTGTCTTCCCCTGCCAAATCCTACAGCAAACCCTTCCACTGATTCTCACAGACACTGACTGAGTCAGGCTCAAATTATGCCTCCATTAATCACTGTAAATCAGCTCATCTCAAAGTCAACAATTCCTGAAAAGTCATTCCTCCTGCCAGCCAAATGGGCCCAAGTACTGCTCCCATTTCCAACCTCCATGCAACTTGCAGTACCAAGCTTTCTTGATTTTATTTTCCACATGTTGGTACTAAACTGTCTCAACTTCAAACATACACAATCAAATCTTACGAAATCTAGAAAGGGCAGAGTCAAAACAACTGGAACAGTTCCAAGATTATCCCTCTAAAATGTAAAAACTTTCCTAGATTTTAGATGAATATAAACCTGCTACTTACTGGTTTCGGCATTTTTCTTGTTTTCTGTAGTCTCCTGTCCACTTAAATCTTCCAAAAACTCTTTGCCCCGTTCTGCCAAAAACAAAATTAAAAGGGTTGTTTTTAAATTAACCAAAACTGAGTTCATGTACATCATAGCAAATAGTACAAATTCCAAAACAAGTAAGGAAGTGCTCTACATGTACAAAACACACTTTTCAGCAGATGACATATAGAAAGAGCAACTAATTTAGCCAGTGCCAGCACCTACAGGTCTCGAAGCAGTAACATCCTTCCTAGTTTTTGTAGAACATTTAAGCAGTAATGTTACAATAAAGAGACAACAGTTCCCCAAGTGCTACAAATTTTTTAAAGGTTCTGTTATCATATATCATCTACTATTAAAAACCTCTAACATTATTTACGAGAAACATCATGAAGACAAAAAAACAACCCTCTAACATAATCTTAAAGCATCAAAACTGTATTTCCTGGCTATAAAATCATTTTCTCTCAGCAAAGGAATGATAGTCATTTTTTCCAAATGAAAAGAAATGCAAGTACACCAAAACAGTAAAAAAAGGAAGAAAATCTGCTGTGCTTAAAATAACAGAGCTTTGTTCTTTTTAAGCAGAAGGCTATAAGTTATGTCTACACGGTAATGAAAGTATTCACTATTGTGTTCAGTTCCAAGAAAGTTTTTATGCCCTAAAAAAATATGCTTGCAATGTTATTGGTAGATATCATCCTACCTCCTTTTTTATTCCTTCTAACTCAGAAAGAGCAAGCAGCTAGTCACCCTCTTGCACATATTTACAGTAATGACTTCCACAAATTAGACCTGTTGCTGGTTTGCAAGGAGCATCAAAGACTGCACTGCCCTCAAAAATAGTAATAACCGGAATTACACTTAAACTAAGAAAAATGAGTGTGACGTGCTAGTCAGAATAATCTGAGATTTCAGTATTATAACTCCACAGCTGCAACAGATGAATTAAATCTTCAGAAGTGCTTAAAAGAAAGAGCAGAACAGAATACTTGAGAGCAATCCAGTTATCAAAACCAAGCTTTTGTGTAACTGATTTTTCATTCATAAAGAAAAATGGAAAAAATAAAGTATTTTTATATAAAAAAATACAAAAGAAGTCAATTTTCCTTGCTTATTGGCAATAAAAATACATTAAATATTAGAAACATTTGCACAGCAATTTAAGGTGCACTAGCACTTTCTTTTTTCTTCTAATCTGTAGAGATATGTTTGAAAAGAGGGACTGAAAAAACAGATAAAGGATGAAAACAGAATTTAAGAAGCATAAATGTTGCTAGCTGGTAAAGAAAACAAATGTTAAGACTAAAGATGACAGAAAAAGAGATCTAATGACCTAATTCTGACATGGAACAAAACTGCGTTTAACAAAAAATCAGCCTGAAAACATTAAAACACTATCTTGAAGTTACATTCATTATGATATAACTAATCTAGCCCAGCTCTAAAGGTATAATAATACTGTTTGCCTAGCCTAAAGACAATTACATTCCAGTAGATTTTTTAATTACCGAAGATACTCTAGAGAACTGGACAGTATCAGTCGTGTCCCATATGCAGGCTCACTGCCTGATGTGCAGTGCCAATTTACACACTGAGCTGAGGCACTTCCATTTATCTGTACTGCTCTGCACAGAGCAGGGAGCTGGGTGGGAGCCCACCAAAGGTTGGCACCCGAATCATCAAAACTTTACACCTTTCATACATTTCAGCAAACGAAATCATGCTTTTTTTTGCTACAGGTTACATAGCTCTCTTCTTGATTAACATTCTACCTTCTACTGGTTCAATGATTCTCTTGCTTCTCCTGCCAACCAGTGAACATGCTCAGCCATTCCCCTCTTGAGTCGTGGACTTCAGGAGTCGATGGGCCCCAAGCTGTGGTCACAGTCTCCCCCTGCCACAATTACCTTTTCTCTACTTGGAACTGATTCAGCACAGTTGCTGAGTTGGCTTTGTTTGTTTCTTCCTTATCTAGGGAGTTCTGCCAAACGTCCTTGTGGCTCATGAATTCTGCATTCCCTGTGCCCACTATCAATGGAACATCCTTCTTCCCAAACTTTGCTAATTTCCCCCTGGGTCTGAGATGGCTGAAGAGTGTCAAGCCCTAAACCTTAATAAGGCAATTCTACTGACAAGTCATTTATCTTTCTAACACCTGGACATCAGCAGTAAGACTACAATTCTAAGATACTGTTAAATATATTTTTGAACATTATGAATACACTTTTCCTCTATTCCTCTCCCCCCCTTTTTTTTAACCACAAATGCTTCCAGGGGAGGAAAAAAGAAATTGGCTTTTGATAAACTCTGGCTTTTGATAAAAATTCAACAGCACGTTTCCCTTTCAGAGAAGAGACTGCCTCCTCTTTTCCCTTCTTACCCTAATGCACTCCTTGGAAAAATTCAAGGGAATAACGGAAACCAAAACAAGCTTGGCTCTAATATCTGCTAACAGATTCCGAGCGGTAGTAATCCCTGTGCTCACCTCTGACAGCAGAGGCTCAGTGATTGAAAAACTGAAGGCAGATTGAAGCCCTAGAGTTACACTCAGTTAATTAACGATGCAAAAACTAAATTAGATTCTCATCCACCATTTTGTAAGCATGCCAACTCAACAGTACCAAAAGGAACAGAAAGTAGCACAGCTACTTTCCTGTGCCTTTAGTTACAAAGCACTGAAGAGAAGGGGTATGGTAAGATTACTGATAAGGGAGCCCAGTCTCCAGGAGAGCAATGACAGCATATGGCACAGGACCAAGATCTGTGTTATCAAACGATTACTTTCTGCGGTCCCTCTAAGAGACAACATGTCTAGCAATTTCTACAATGACTGTCATACCCTCATATATTTTATCACTACAAATTTATTCACAAACATGTCCCAGATTTTTGCTTTGGGATTTACTCACTTTGTTATAATACAATCAACAAACCATAAACAATTTATTTGAAAACGTACTTTAAAACCTTAAGGTAACTTTTAAAATCAGAAATGTGACTACACAGTTTTACAGGTTAATCCTATGTCATCAAAACACAATTGGGAGACGTTTTCGCATGCAAGAGAACAAAGTTATCAGCAAAAAGCAAGAATCCTCTTATGCAAAACTCAATAAAAATGAAGTCTCACTGTTAGTCCCACAGATCTCATGGGTCCGAGAAACTATCACAGTATATGAGCAACAGAAAATACGTGCAAACAGCAACCCACATATCTTTTTGTTCAAGTGTTTGCTTGTAGTATTTTTCACTAAAGTAAAAAAGAAAAAAAAAAAAACTGTATCTCTTTAAAAAAAGAAATTTTTAACATTTTTAGCCAAAAACAAATTTATAGCAAACTATGCTGAATTTATTTCCATTGTTTTCATTTTATATATAATACAAAAAACAGCCTGCTTTCATATCCAAAATGTTGTGCAAATTTGAAACAGTTCATTCACACGAACACATTGTAACTATTATATGTATATACAAATCAAGAAGTTCACAGATCTTAAAACTCCAAATATTGACATCAAATAAACACTGAAGAAAAAATGAAAATCACCCTATCTTTCTCAATTATTGGCACCAGCTAACATTAAAAAGAAAACAAATATGAGGAAAACATTAGGCCAAAAGAAACCAAAAATTGCAGCCAGGCAAAATATTGTGTATCTCCACTATTATTACTGGATTCAGTTCACTTTTGCTACTTACGCCTTTCCAGATAAACTTATATTTAGCAGATGCAAAATTTTTAACTTTGAAGCAACTAATTACTTAGACTTACTTTTATCTTAACACCCATGGGAAATGGCATTGCAAATAGTGGGGGGGAAAAAAAACCAACAGCAAAAAAGACCCCAATCAGCTGGGATTGCGAATGATATTCCGTTTGCTTCCTGCATTCTGAAACCAGCTTGTGACCTACTAGGCATAAAGGCTCATCACTTGGGCATTTAAAATCCTAAAGGTCCCTCTTCCAAGTCAGGATTAGCAGGATTGTGACTTTGCAGGCTTCCTACTGCTACAACACTCAGGACCTTCAGGAACATATGCAGTAATCTGGACTCTGGGCCAAAAAAACCCAAAAGTATCAGCAGGCTCCATCACAAACAGATAAAAAAAGTCATCCAGAACATCAAGAACTCGCTTGAAATGAAAAGCTGTGATTTCAATTTATTTCACTACAAGGCAGTTAAGGTTTTTAAATCAGTATCATCCATGTTTCTAGTTATGCCACAGAAAGCAACAAATAAAGCAATTGTTGAAAGATGACAATGAAAGCTTTCTTCAGAAAATGATGGTGCATAAAATGCCTGATGCCAAAATTCTGCCAAATAATTTATGCAGCAGCTGTTTTCAAAAGAAACATTCATAAACACAGCCATGGGTCTGAGGTCAGGTGAGGACGGGATAGCAGGCAGAAGGCTCGAGCAGGACACTTGGCTGGTAGAGATGCAACACTCAAAAGCAGGATCCCTATCCTAAGCCCTAAGAAAGCTCAGGGCCTTCTCTCAGAAGCAGCCTCTCCAGCAGCAGCGCTCCTAAGCTTGAGCAAGAGGTTTACCATCTATTTCCCTAAATACAGACAGATGTCAGGGACCACAGAGCTTTACCCACAACAGTATAACTCACTCATTTATTAACAGGAACTTATTTAAAAATAGTATACTTTTTCTTTTCAAAGTCTTATCCCATTCCATTTTTTGCGGTACATGAAAGTTTTAGATCTTTGCAGGGGAAGCAACAGGCAACTCACAGGCCATTGGACCTGACTAACTGGTCTCAGATTTCTACAAAAATGGCTCTCTACTCCAAAGCAGTCTGTGAATGTCTGCAGGGCAATCATCTTTCACACTAACAGCTCCCTAATGACACACTTGCTGCAATCCAATAAAGAAGTTCATTTGCCACAGACTTTACTCCTGCATACATTTTTTTCAGACGGACAGAAAGACCGCCCACACAGCTGTCTGCAATATAAGCAAACCAGGGGGGAACTAAAACAAGCCATTTATCTCACAGGAAAAAAAAAAAAAGAAAGAAAGAGCGAGCTGAATTCTATACCTAAGATGCAAAAATTGAGATTTGACCAGTGCTAGATATCACATGCAGAGTTTTACATGCCAACGTTTTTTTTTATGCACTGTACTGCTAGATATCACATGCAGAGTTTTACATGCCAAAGTTTTTTTTATGCACTGTATCTTTCCCTTCTTAAAACCACCATTTCCCCCAACCCTCCCTTTTCTGAAACCCCCAAAACAGGCTTGCTATCTCTGAAAAATAACTGCAATATAACTCGTACAACTTAGGTATTCAATGTATCTATAGGAAAATACATTTTGAAGAGTGAAGTACATCTAAACTGGAGCTCTTGAACTTCAGAAGTAAAATGAAAACCTGGCAGTTGCCAACACAGTATTCAACTAAAAGCAACACATACCAGTCAAAGAATTTGCACACTACTTGCAGTTTTGGCAGTTAATAAACTGGAATGTTTCAGACATGCTACACAATTTACATACAGTTAATATTTATGGAGTTTAGTAATCTTAACTTCAAGTACCCACAACTGCACTACGGGAAATAATTCTAAGATTCTGAGGAGTCCTACAATGATAGGATGGCCAATCTTACCATGTACATTGGATGCACCATCAAAAATGATGGAAGTACTGTTGCTTCCAAGTGTAATAATCCTTTCTCTAAGCATACAGCTAGCAAAGAAATAGGACATATACCCAGAATTTTGGGTATACCTCATCTCAAAGTCAAGTATTCTATTTTCTGAAGGATGCTGTTAAGGCTCTTACAACTAATTCCATAAAATAAAGGAAACTTATGAACATGAACTGGCCACTCATATCATTCTCCATATGCACTAGCTAGAGTTCTTAAATTATAATGGTATAGTGTAAAGATTATTAACTGCCTTTTTGGGCCAATGTCATATTTCTTTTTCTTTGTACAACATGACTTGAACGTTTCATTCCACAGAGTGATTAATAAATACCTAAAGCAGAAAGGAAAACAAATACTTTTTAAATCCAAAGTACAGCTAAGTATTAGCCTATTGGTAAAGTTAGCCAACAAATGCAGTTCATCAGTGTTGAAAGGAAAGAGTTTACCCAGGCTCCTTCAGCTCTGGAGTAAACTCGCTGAGCAGGCAGGATACACTGGGTGCTGCTTTAATGGATCAGTATCTTTCCACAATCAGTTCTTTCTTCAGAAGTTTGTATAAAGCTTTGTTTACATTTACAAACTTGAAAATCCTCCCTTTCCTCTACTCCCACAGACTTGTAATGCAATACAAAGCGATAGGACAGCTTTGATGTATTTAACACATCCAACAGAAAAACGTAATGCCTTCAACAACTTTGCTCTTCACCTCTGCCAACAGAGGCACCCCTTCTCAAAAACCAGAGCAAGGCTGCTGAAGAAGAAAGGCCGTTTACCTAGCCTGGCAAAGGAGAAAGGAACTTTGCCAGGAACTGCCTTCTCACATCATAACATCTACGCATCTTACCCTCCTAGATTTGCAGCTCGTAGGTGGATCCAAATCCTTACTCTTTATGTCTTTGCCCAATTTTCTGTGAAACAACCTTTTTCTGGCAGTACTATTACCATCAAGCCCTGAAATGCTCTCTACTGCAATGGCAGAAACAGTCCAAGCAGAACTCTTTTCGTCATTTCTACACACACTTCTACACCTTTCCCTTGAGTCAGCACTCAATGAAAACTCTCTGGACAGCTCCAGACATGTCCCACCATGTCATTTTTTCATGCGTTTTCTAAAGATGTTTCACTTTTGCTCTCCAGTTTCCCAACCTAAGAGAACAACTGTGTCGCTTCAGTACAAAGCTTGGAAATATGCCACTGCCTTGCAATTGCCATTTGCTGGGAGGCTGCTTATCTGGGAACATTGCACTGACTTGCAGTTTATTTTTCTCACAGTCCCTCTTATGCTAAATCAATAGATCAATAGAGGTAAGTCCTATAATCCAATAAACAGTTACTACTTGTCCCATCTTTAATGATTAAAAAACAACTTCATCAGAGTAGCCATAATGTTACTGTACACCAACTCCACATCTTCCCTGGAAGCACACGTTGCCCAGCAGCGCTGTGCCAACGCACCCGGAGCTGACAGCGACAACCGCATTTCCACAATCTTCTCAATGTGCGAGGCGCTGTGCAGGCACACGCATCCCCAAAACGCTCCCGCGGCACAGACACGGCGACAGGCATCTCCGGTGGAAACAAACCAGAGTGACATACAGGGATACATCTGAAGCCTGACACGAACCGGTCACTAAGACAGAATTACTTAAAAGTCAGAAACGCCACTCCTGTAACTCAGTTTAAAAAATGTAATATTTTTTAAAGCCTGTACCAGAAAGAGGAACACGAAATACTTGTCTAGGGTGTTACACAGACTGGAAAAGACAGCTTAATAGCACCTTACAACTGAAATGATTAGTTGTGTTGGCATAGAGTCCAGAGAAGTTGGGTTTTTTTCGCGTTCAGATTAAGAAAATGACAAAAGACAAGTGAACTCCACAAAGTTGAAACTAAAACCCCTTATCTGCGCTAAACTTTAAGCGACAAGGTTAATTACAAATGCCCACGACTTGTACAAAACATTAATCCATTCAAAAAACAATGCACAAAGGCTCATTCAGGGCCGCTGCGCCCATTACGTCGGTCAGTACTTAAGGACTCTTAAAAACGCGCATTTGTCGAAAACAATAGACAGCAACAGATGCTCCACAGCACTTGTTTATGAAGTAATTCCTTATTATTCTCCCACACCGCCGCACTCCGCTGGCCCGACCCGACTGCCACATGTCTACTACGGTATAACCTCCCGAGCCGCGCTGCTCGGGGACATGAATAATGCAGCGGAGGCTAACAGGGGACGCCAGCGGGGGCGCCCCCGCG
>NW_008236774.1:2141-2529 GCF_000691975.1 Corvus brachyrhynchos | reverse complement strand
TCTCCTCACGGGGCTCTGCGCCTCTCTGCGCGCTCGGGCGGAGCCGGTGCTCCGGGACCCCGCGCAGCCCACCCGAGCGCAGCCCTGCTCGTGTTATGTGAGCCTGTGGCAACTGCTGAGCGGCAGAGCTGCCCTCCAGGAACTCCCTGCTCGCTTGAGTGAGGAGAGGATGAGGAGAAGGAGCGCTCCCGTTCGCGCGGCCGGGTGGGCGGGAAAGGAAAACCACTGTAAAGGCTCGAGCCAGGGAGGGGGAGTTGGCGGCGTGGGGTTTTTTTCTGTCCAAAGCCCCGCCAGGCATAGTGCATTTTTGGCAGGCTTGAGCTCCGGGGCGCGGTGGGAGGCCGGGGGTCTAGCCAGATAGGGTGGGTGGGGGCTGGCGATGCCCCCA
>NW_008236774.1:0-2041 GCF_000691975.1 Corvus brachyrhynchos | reverse complement strand
AGCATGGAATACAGTCTGAATGGAGAGCACTGACCCTCTTCCTCTACTCCGTATCATCGCAGCGATGGGCATTCTCTCTTTTCATCACTCAGTCGTGTGAAATAGTCACGCTGGTGGATTTATGGATGGGATCACACCTTTTTTTGTTAATTTTCTTTTATATATATGTATATACGTACCGTCCCAATGGGAACGTAGAAGAAAACAGCCGTAAGGAGAATCCTTCTGAAGGACAGAGAGGTTGAGGCAATCCCAGCCCCCACTGTGCTTTCTCAGTTTATTTTTGTTTGCAAGGAAGTGAAGGTGCTCCCTGAGCTCAGCGGCAACCCAAGCAGGGAGGCCAAACAGCAAAGCTCAGTGCAAAGGGATCCACTCGAGCTACCAACTCTTGAGTCATGCAGCTGCTATTAATACACCTTGCCCTCTGGCTGTCTGATAAAGAGAGGTTGGGGGAAGAACTATGAGGAATTTTCAATTAAAAGCTGCCTCAAAAAGAATAAAATGAACACTCTAGGGTGAATTGGAGGTGGGGAGAAGGGGAACAGGAGGAAAGCAGCCTAGCAAACAAGGAATAATCTACCAGAGAGTTTGTGGGAGCCTCACTGACTAAATTTTTTAAATTTTTTGGACAAAATTTAAACAACATTCTGATAAGGGAAATGACCAGCTAATACAAGCTATTATGAAATTAAATTGAATTAGTGATATAAGCTTGAATGTAATTACTTTTTCTGGAGACATTTAGTGAGTTTAATTTGTGATAGTTTTATGCATTTTGTTGTGTATTTTAAACAGGCACTCATCTAAACACTCATCACCACAGAATCTGAACATCTCAGTCTATTAAAGGTATGTTCAGTTTCCTCACGTGGGCTAAAATTTCACTTCCAGCTTTGTTTGTGCCATTTTGCTCCAAGGAAGAAGCAGTGGTGGCTAATTCCTCTTTGTCTCTGTTCTTCATTGTGAAGAACATCCTTGTGTGAAACAGTATTTTGCAGTACATTAAACTTCTAAGGCATCTTGCAGCGTCTGCAGATACAGTGTTTCCCGGAGCAGCCACCATTCCTATGCATTGTACTGTTCCCTGTTCAGATGGCCTTTACCTGCAGGTCCGAGTTAGGGAAGTGAAACAAACAAACAAAAGGCAGAAAAACAAACCCTGTTTCATTCGGCCACTTAAATAAATTGACTATGATTCACTGCAGTGCACAGTTAAAATGTGTTTACTTGAGTTGACCGAATTAAAGGCTTGCTTTCTTCCCAAATTCTGAACTGGCTCAAATATGGGATTATTGCACTAGGGCTCAGTTTCATTACTGATGTTGATAGCATGTGGAAGCAAGTTCCTTTCAGTTTGTGCATTATCACTGCAGGATATGCTTTATCTCTTATCCTGTTACATGAAGAATATTATTGCTCAGAAATGTCAAGGTAAATAATAGTCTTATCTCCCTTGTCAACAGTATAATGTGGTTTTCTTCTCACCTTGCTTCCTTAACAAGGTGTAAAATTGCAGTTTGTCTGATAAAACAGGGCAGTAAAAACAGAAGTGTAGTTAGAGATCATATTCTTTGTAGCCATGGAACTGAAACTACAGAAAGAACTACAGGTAATAAAGAGAGCTTTCAGATACCCCTATAAACTTAAATTACACAGTTCTCTAAGAGGTAGGTTATAAAGATAAAGCTAATGATAAGAATGCTGTAACTGCAAGGCATAGAAGTTTATCTTCCAGCAGTAATGCCAAAACCCATCTCTTCATTAAAAAACAGATTTTAAACTTCCATTGCCTGATCTGAGAAATCAATCCTAGAATCCTTTTAGAAAGTAAAGATTTTTGGGCCAAGGTTTTTTTTGCAGTGCACCTGCAAAAGCATAAAGCATTAGTCAGTGAATACCTGGTTGTGTGTTAGAATCTACTTTTTTTAAAGCCAAATGTACAGTTCAAGGGGCATTTACTAGACAAAGCATTTTGAAAGGGAGAACTACAAAAAAAAAAAAAAACACCATGAGAAATTTAAGATTTTTTTTTTTTTTTAAT
>NW_008236773.1:18131-23139 GCF_000691975.1 Corvus brachyrhynchos | reverse complement strand
AGGTGGTGGGATTTGGGGAGGGGGTCCCAAAAACGCCCCCCACTCACCCACGATGATCCCGCAGGCGCTGAGGAGCCCGATCTCCTTCTTCAAGGCCACCCCTCCTCCTCCTCCTCCTTCCTCTTCCTCCTCCTTCTCCCCCTTTTTTGGGGCTTTCCCCCGATTTTTGGGGCCGGATTCCATGGGGGATTCTCCCTTTTTTTTGGGTTTTTTTTTTGAGGGTTTTTTTGGGGAAATGGGGGTTGAAAGAGTCGGGGGGGGAAAAAAAAAAAAAAGGATCCCGGGAGAGGTTTTTTTTGGGGTTTTTTGGGGGGGAAAAGAGGAGGAGGAAGGAGAGAGGGAACCCCCCGGGATCCTTGGGGGTGACCTTCGGCCTCGCCGGGATAACGGGGCCGGACTTTGCCAGGAGGAGGAGGAGGAGGAGGAGGAGGAGGAGGAGAGAGGGGGAGGGGAAAATTAAAATTATATTTAAAAAAAAAAAAAGAGGGACCCCCCCAAAAAGCCCCGAAATCAGCCCAAAAAAGTGAGGCCGGAGAGGCCCAAAAGGGAGAGGGGGGAGGGAAGGTCTGAGAGGTGGGATTGGATCCGTGGAAAGGCCCCAAAATCCCCTAAAAGGGCCCCAAAAGGGACGCCGGGGAGCCTGAAATCCCTGGAGGTGCATCGGAAGTGGCCCGAAATCACTGGAAATGGCCCCAAAGTGACCCGAAATCAATCGAAATGGCCCAAAAGTGACCTGAAATCACTGGAAATGGCCCAAGAGTGACCGAAAATCACTGGAAATGGTCCAAAAGTGACCCAAAATCACTCGAAATGGCCCAAAAGTGACCCGAAATCAATCGAAATGGCCCAAAAGTGACCTGAAATCAATCAAAATGGCCCAAAGGTGACCCGAAATCACTCGAAATGGCCCAAAAGTGACCCGAAAGTGACCCAAAGTGACTCAAAATCACTGGAAATGGCCCAAAAGTAACCTGAAATCAATCGAAATGGCCCAAAAGTGACCTGAAATCACTGGAAATGGCCCCAAAGTGACCCGAAATCACTGGAAATGGCCCAAAGTGACCTGAAGTCACTCAAAATGGCCCAAAGTGACCCGAAATCAATCGAAATGGCCCAAAAGTGACCTGAAATCACTGGAAATGGCCCCAAAGTGACCCGAAATCACTGGAAATGGCCCAAAAGTGACCTGAAATCAGTCAAAATGGCCCAAAAGTGACCCGAAATCACTGGAAATGGCCCCAAAGTGACCCAAAAGTGACCCAAAATCACTCGAAATGCCCCCAAAGTGACCCAAAATCGCCCCAAAAGGGCCACAAAATCACTCAACCCCCCCCAAAGTGCCCTAAAAGCGCCCCCAGACCCCGAAACTCCCACATGAAACCCCAAAATCCCCTCACGGACCCCCAAAATCCCCTCACAAAACTCCCAAAGTCCCCTCACAAAACCCCCAAAATCCCCTCACAAAACTCCCAAAGTCCCCTCACAGGACCCCAAAATCCCCTCACGAAACCTCAAAATCCCTCACAAAACCCAAAAATCCCCTCACAGGACCCCAAAATCCCCTCACGGACCCCCCGAATCTCCTCATAGAACCCAAAAATCCCTCACAAAACCCCAAAATCCCCTCACAATACCCCAAAATCCCCTCATAGGACCCCAAAATCCCCTCACGGACCCCCCGAATCTCCTCACTGGACCCCAAAATCCCCGCACGGACCCAAAAATCCCCTCACGAAACCCCAAAATCCCTCACAAAAACCCCAAAATCCCCGCACGGACCCAAAAATCCCCTCACGAAACCCCAAAACCCCCTCACGGACCCAAAAATCCCCTCATGAAACCCCAAAATCCCCTCACTGGACCCCAAAATCCCCTCACGGACCCCCCGAATCTCCTCACTGGACCCCAAAATCCCCGCACGGACCCAAAAATCCCCTCACGAAACCCCAAAACCCCCTCACGGACCCAAAAATCCCCTCATGAAACCCCAAAATCCCCTCACTGGACCCCAAAATCCCCTCACGGACCCCCCGAATCTCCTCATAGAACCCAAAAATCCCTCACAAAACCCCAAAATCCCCTCACAATACCCCAAAATCCCCTCATAGGACCCCAAAATCCCCTCACGGACCCCCCGAATCTCCTCACTGGACCCCAAAATCCCCGCACGGACCCAAAAATCCCCTCACGAAACCCCAAAATCCCTCACAAAAACCCCAAAATCCCCGCACGGACCCAAAAATCCCCTCACGAAACCCCAAAACCCCCTCACGGACCCAAAAATCCCCTCATGAAACCCCAAAATCCCCTCACTGGACCCCAAAATCCCCTCACGGACCCCCCGAATCTCCTCATAGAACCCAAAAATCCCTCACAAAACCCCAAAATCCCCTCACAATACCCCAAAATCCCCTCATAGGACCCCAAAATCCCCTCACGGACCCCCCGAATCTCCTCACTGGACCCCAAAATCCCCGCACGGACCCAAAAATCCCCTCACGAAACCCCAAAATCCCTCACAAAAACCCCAAAATCCCCGCACGGACCCAAAAATCCCCTCACGAAACCCCAAAACCCCCTCACGGACCCAAAAATCCCCTCATGAAACCCCAAAATCCCCTCACTGGACCCCAAAATCCCCTCACGGACCCCCCGAATCTCCTCATAGAACCCAAAAATCCCTCACAAAACCCCAAAATCCCCTCACAATACCCCAAAATCCCCTCATAGGACCCCAAAATCCCCTCACGGACCCCCCGAATCTCCTCACTGGACCCCAAAATCCCCGCACGGACCCAAAAATCCCCTCACGAAACCCCAAAATCCCTCACAAAAACCCCAAAATCCCCGCACGGACCCAAAAATCCCCTCACGAAACCCCAAAACCCCCTCACGGACCCAAAAATCCCCTCATGAAACCCCAAAATCCCCTCACTGGACCCCAAAATCCCCTCACGGACCCCCCGAATCTCCTCATAGAACCCAAAAATCCCTCACAAAACCCCAAAATCCCCTCACAATACCCCAAAATCCCCTCATAGGACCCCAAAATCCCCTCACGGACCCCCCGAATCTCCTCACTGGACCCCAAAATCCCCGCACGGACCCAAAAATCCCCTCACGAAACCCCAAAATCCCTCACAAAAACCCCAAAATCCCCGCACGGACCCAAAAATCCCCTCACGAAACCCCAAAACCCCCTCACGGACCCAAAAATCCCCTCATGAAACCCCAAAATCCCCTCACTGGACCCCAAAATCCCCTCACGGACCCCCCGAATCTCCTCATAGAACCCAAAAATCCCTCACAAAACCCCAAAATCCCCTCACAATACCCCAAAATCCCCTCATAGGACCCCAAAATCCCCTCACGGACCCCCCGAATCTCCTCACTGGACCCCAAAATCCCCGCACGGACCCAAAAATCCCCTCACGAAACCCCAAAATCCCTCACAAAAACCCCAAAATCCCCGCACGGACCCAAAAATCCCCTCACGAAACCCCAAAACCCCCTCACGGACCCAAAAATCCCCTCATGAAACCCCAAAATCCCCTCACTGGACCCCAAAATCCCCTCACGGACCCCCCGAATCTCCTCATAGAACCCAAAAATCCCTCACAAAACCCCAAAATCCCCTCACAATACCCCAAAATCCCCTCATAGGACCCCAAAATCCCCTCACGGACCCGGGGGATCTGAGGGGAAAAAGGGGGATTTGAGGGAGAAAAGTGGGATTTGAGGGAGAAAAGGGGGACTTGAGAGGTAAAAGTGGGATTTAAGGGGGATCTGAGGGGAAAAAGGGGGATTTGAGGGAGAAAAGTGGGATTTGAGGGAGAAAAGGGGGACTTGAGAGGTAAAAGTGGGATTTAAGGGGGATCTGAGGGGAAAAAGGGGGATTTGAGGGAGAAAAGGGGGATCTGAGGGGAAAAAGGGGGATTTGAGAGGTAAAAGTGGGATTTGAGGGGTAAAAGGGGGATCTGAGGGGAAAAAGGGGGATCTGAGGGGAAAAAGGGGGATTTGAGGGGGAAAAGGGAGATCTGAGGGGAAAAAGGGGGATCTGAGGGGAAAAAGTGGGAATTTGAGGGATAAAAGGGGGAAATTGAGGGGTAAAAGTGGGAATTTGAGGGTTAAAAGTGGGAATTTGAGGGAAAAAAGTGGGAATTTGAGGGATAGAAGGGGGAATTTGTGGGGTAAAAGTGGGATTTGAGGGATAAAAGGGGGAAATTGAGGGGTAAAAGGGGGAAATTAAGGGGTAAAAGGGGGAACTTGAGGGATAAAAGTGGGATTTGAGGGAAAAAAAGGGAGATTTGAGGGGAAAAAAGTGGGAATTGAGGGTTAAAAGTGGGAAATTGAGGGGAAAAAAGTGGGAATGTGAGGGGTAAAAGGGGGATTTGTGGGGAAAAAAGGGGAGATTTGAGGGAAAAAAGTGGGAATTTGAGGGAAAAAAGGGGAGATTTGAGGGAAAAAAAGTGGGAATTTGAGGGGTAAAAGGGGAGTTTGAGGGATAAAAGGGGGATTTGAGGGGAAAAGGGGGGAATTTGAGGGGTAAAATGGGGATTTGAAGGATAAAAAGTGGGATTTGAGGGTTAAAAGTGGGAATTTGAGGGGGAAAAAGGAGGAATTTGAGGGACAAAGTGGAATTTGAGGGAAAAGAAGTGGGAATTTGAGGGATAAAAGGGGGGGGTTGAGGGAGAAAAGGGGGATTTGAGGGGAAAAAGGCGGGATCTGAGGGGTGAAAGTGGGATTTGAGGGTTAAAAGGGGGAATTTGAGGGGTAAAAGTGGGAATTTGAGGGGGAAAAAGGGGGAACTTGAGGGAAAAAGGGGGATCAGAGGGGTAAAAGGGGGATTTGAGGGAAAAAAAGTGGGGATTTGAGGGGTAAAAGTGGGAATTTGAGGGGAAAAAAGGGGGAATTGAGGGATAAAAGGGGGAATTTGAGGGGTAAAAGGGAGATCTGAGGGGTAAAATGGGAATTTGAGGGGTAAAAGGGGAAATTGAAGAGGAAAGAG
>NW_008236773.1:17036-18062 GCF_000691975.1 Corvus brachyrhynchos | reverse complement strand
AAAAAGTGGGAATGTGAGGGGTAAAGGGGGGAATTTGAGGGAAAAGGGGAATTTGAGGGATAAAAGTGGGAATTTGAGGGGTAAAAGTTGGAATTTGAGGGAAAAAAGTAGAGATTTGAGGGGTAAAAGGGGGAGTTTGAGGGGAAAAAAGCGGAATTTGAAGGATAAAAACTGGGATTTGAGGGTTAAAAGTGGGATTCGAGGGGTAAAAGTTGGAATTTGAGGGATAAAAGTGGGAATTTGAGGGAAAAAGGGGGATTTGAGGGATAAAATGGGAATTTGAGGGGAAAAAAGGGAATTTGAGGGAAAAAAGGGGGATTTGAGGGAAAAAAGGGGAGATTTGAGGGGAAATGTGGAATTTGAGGGAAAAACGGGGGATCTGAGGGGTAAAAGGGGGATTTGAGGGGAAAAAAGTGGGAATTTGAGGGAAAAAGGGGGGATTTGAGGGATGAAAGGGGGGATTTGAAGGAAAAAGGGGGATTTGAGAGTTAAAAGGGGGAATTTGAGGGGTAAAAGGGGGAATTTGAGAGAAAATGTGGAATTTGAGGGAAAAAACGTGGATTTGAGGGAAAAAAGTGGGAGTTGAGGAGTAAAAGTGGAGAATTTGGGGTTTTTCGGGATCCTGAGTGGGATTTTGGGCTTCCCAGGTGGATTTCGGGGTTCCCAGGTGGATTTTTGGGCTGCAGGAGCTGAATTTGGCCCCTTTAATATTAGTTTTACCCATTTTTAGCCAGATTTTGCTGCTTTCCGGGATGGATTTCTGGGGCTTTTTTTAGGATCCTGGGTGGGATTTTGGGGGTTTTTGGGGATCCCGAGTTGGATTTCGGGGTTCCCAGGTGGATTTTGGGGGTCGTTTCTCCTTTTTTTGGGCTGCAGGAGCTGGAGGCCATCAAGGCCCGGGTGCGGGAGATGGAGGAGGAGGCGGAAAAGCTCAAAGAGCTCCAGAACGAGGTGGAGAAACAGATGAACATGAGCCCCCCGCCGGGCAACGGTGAGCAAAAACCCCCCAATCGCCCCCAAATCCCA
>NW_008236773.1:16438-17019 GCF_000691975.1 Corvus brachyrhynchos | reverse complement strand
CCGCCCGCCGGGCAACGGTGAGCAAAACCCTCCAAATCGCCCCAAAATCCCCCCCAAACCAGCCCGGGAACCCCCAAAATCCCCAAAAACCACCCCCAGAAAGCCCCAAAATGAAAAAAACGCCTTAAAAATGCCCCAGAATCCACAGAAACAGCCCCAAAACCCCCAAAAAACACCCCCAGAAGGCCCCAAAATGAAAAAAAGAGCCTTTAAAATGCCCCAAAATTCACAGAAACGACCCTAAAACCCTGAAAAAACGGTCCCAGGAATCCCGAAATCTTAAAAAACACCCCCAGAATGCCCCAAAATGGAAAAAGGCCTTAAAAATGCCCCAGAACTCACAGAAATGGCCCCAAAATCCCTAAAAAACGCTCCAAAAATCCCCCCAAAAAAACCCAGAATGCCCCAAAATGAAAAAAACCCTTAAAAATGCCCCAAAATCCACAGAAATGGCCCCAAAACCCCCAAAAAACACCCCCAGAAGGCCCCAAAATGAAAAAAAAAGCCTTAAAAATGCCCCAAAATCCTCAGAAACGGCCCCAAAACCCCCCTAAAAACCCCCAAAACCCCCAGAATTCCCC
>NW_008236773.1:13821-14037 GCF_000691975.1 Corvus brachyrhynchos | reverse complement strand
ATTTTTCCCCAATTTTTTGTGATTTTTTCCTGATTTTTCCCAATTTTCCCCCGATTTTTTGCGATTTTTCCCCGATTTTTGGTGATTTTTTCCCCAATTTTTCCCTGATTTTTCCCTTCCGAGGGAGGCAGATCAAGGTCAGCCCGGGGGGGGGTTGGGGATCCTGGTTTTTCCTGGTTTGCCCCACATTTGCCCAAATTTTCCCCGCTTTTCCCC
>NW_008236773.1:9960-13772 GCF_000691975.1 Corvus brachyrhynchos | reverse complement strand
AATACAAGTGCGCCCCGGGGGTGGGTTGGGGATCCTGGTTTTTCCTGGTTTGCCCCAAATTTGCCCAAATTTGCCCCGATTTTCCCCAATTTTTTGTGATTTTTTCCCCGATTTTCTGTGATTTTTCCCCGATTTTTCCCCGATTTTTCGTGATTTTTTTCCCCCAATTTTTCCCGATTTTTTCCTGATTTTTCCCCGATTTTTTGTGATTTTTCCCCAATTTTTTGTGATTTTTCCCTGATTTTCCCCCTATTTTTCGTGATTTTTTTTACCCGATTTTTCCCTGATTTTTCCCCACTTTTCTGTGATTTTCCCCCAATTTTTCCCCGATTTTTTGGCTCCTGGTTTGCCCCACTTCTGCCCAAATTTGCCCAAACTCTCCTGGATTTTTCCCCGATTTTTTGTGATTTTTTTTCCCCATTTTTTTGCGATTTTCCCCCAATTTTTTCCGATTTTTCCCCGATTTTTTGTGATTTTTTCCCCAGTTTTTCCCCGGATTTTCCCTGATTTTTCCCTGATTTTTCCCTGAATTTTCCCCACTTTTCTGTGATTTTTCCCCGATTTTTTGTGATTTTTCCCCAATTCTTCGTGATTTTTTTACCCAATTTTTCCTGATTTTTCCCTGGTTTTTTGCGATTTTTCCTGATTTTTCCCTGGTTTTTTGCGATTTTTCCTGATTTTTCCCTGGTTTTTTGCGATTTTTCCTGATTTTTCCCTGGTTTTTTGCGATTTTTCCTGATTTTTCCCTGGTTTTTTGCGATTTTTCCTGATTTTTCCCTGGTTTTTTGCGATTTTTCCTGATTTTTCCCTGGTTTTTTGCGATTTTTCCTGATTTTTCCCTGGTTTTTTGCGATTTTTCCTGATTTTTCCCTGGTTTTTTGCGATTTTTCCTGATTTTTCCCTGGTTTTTTGCGATTTTTCCTGATTTTTCCCTGGTTTTTTGCGATTTTTCCTGATTTTTCCCTGGTTTTTTGCGATTTTTCCTGATTTTTCCCTGGTTTTTTGCGATTTTTCCTGATTTTTCCCTGGTTTTTTGCGATTTTTCCTGATTTTTCCCTGGTTTTTTGCGATTTTTCCTGATTTTTCCCTGGTTTTTTGCGATTTTTCCTGATTTTTCCCTGGTTTTTTGCGATTTTTCCTGATTTTTCCCTGGTTTTTTGCGATTTTTCCTGATTTTTCCCTGGTTTTTTGCGATTTTTCCTGATTTTTCCCTGGTTTTTTGCGATTTTTCCTGATTTTTCCCTGGTTTTTTGCGATTTTTCCTGATTTTTCCCTGGTTTTTTGCGATTTTTCCTGATTTTTCCCTGGTTTTTTGCGATTTTTCCTGATTTTTCCCTGGTTTTTTGCGATTTTTCCTGATTTTTCCCTGGTTTTTTGCGATTTTTCCTGATTTTTCCCTGGTTTTTTGCGATTTTTCCTGATTTTTCCCTGGTTTTTTGCGATTTTTCCTGATTTTTCCCTGGTTTTTTGCGATTTTTCCTGATTTTTCCCTGGTTTTTTGCGATTTTTCCTGATTTTTCCCTGGTTTTTTGCGATTTTTCCTGATTTTTCCCTGGTTTTTTGCGATTTTTCCTGATTTTTCCCTGGTTTTTTGCGATTTTTCCTGATTTTTCCCTGGTTTTTTGCGATTTTTCCTGATTTTTCCCTGGTTTTTTGCGATTTTTCCTGATTTTTCCCTGGTTTTTTGCGATTTTTCCTGATTTTTCCCTGGTTTTTTGCGATTTTTCCTGATTTTTCCCTGGTTTTTTGCGATTTTTCCTGATTTTTCCCTGGTTTTTTGCGATTTTTCCTGATTTTTCCCTGGTTTTTTGCGATTTTTCCTGATTTTTCCCTGGTTTTTTGCGATTTTTCCTGATTTTTCCCTGGTTTTTTGCGATTTTTCCTGATTTTTCCCTGGTTTTTTGCGATTTTTCCTGATTTTTCCCTGGTTTTTTGCGATTTTTCCTGATTTTTCCCTGGTTTTTTGCGATTTTTCCTGATTTTTCCCTGGTTTTTTGCGATTTTTCCTGATTTTTCCCTGGTTTTTTGCGATTTTTCCTGATTTTTCCCTGGTTTTTTGCGATTTTTCCTGATTTTTCCCTGGTTTTTTGCGATTTTTCCTGATTTTTCCCTGGTTTTTTGCGATTTTTCCTGATTTTTCCCTGGTTTTTTGCGATTTTTCCTGATTTTTCCCTGGTTTTTTGCGATTTTTCCTGATTTTTCCCTGGTTTTTTGCGATTTTTCCTGATTTTTCCCTGGTTTTTTGCGATTTTTCCTGATTTTTCCCTGGTTTTTTGCGATTTTTCCCCGATTTTTTGTGATTTTTTTCCCCAGTTTTTCCCCGGATTTTCCCTGATTTTTCCCTGACTTTTCCCCAATTTTTTGTGATTTTTCCCCAATTCTTCGTGATTTTTTTACCCAATTTTTCCTGATTTTTCCCTGGTTTTTTGCGATTTTTCCCTCATTTTTCCCTGATTTTTTGTGGTTTTTCCCCAATTTTTCCCCGATTTTTTGTGATTTTTCCCCAATTTTTTGTGATTTTTTTCCCAATTTTTCCTGATTTTTCCCCAATTTTCCCTCAACTTTCTGTGATCTTTTTCCCATTTTTTCCCTGATTTTTTGTGATTTTTCCCCGATTTTTCCCCAATTTTTTGTGATTTTTTTCCCAATTTTTCCTGATTTTTCCCCAATTTTCCCTCAACTTTCTGTGATCTTTTTCCCATTTTTTCCCTGATTTTTTGTGATTTTTCCCCGATTTTTCCCCAATTTTTTGTGATTTTTTTCCCAATTTTTCCTGATTTTTCCCCAATTTTCCCTCAACTTTCTGTGATCTTTTTCCCATTTTTTCCCTGATTTTTTGTGATTTTTCCCCGATTTTTCCCCAATTTTTTGTGATTTTTTTCCTGCTTTTTTTCCAGTTTTTCCCCAATTTTTCCTGATTTTTTACCTGATTTTTCCCAATTTTTTGCAATTTTTCCCTGATTTTTCCCCGATTTTTCGTGATTTTTCCCCGATTTTTTGTAATTTTTTTTCCCCAATTTTTCCCCAATTTTCTCTGATTTTTCCCTGATTTTTCCTGATTTCTTCTCCCAACTTTTAGAGGTTTTTTCCCCAATTTTTTGTGATTTTCCCCCAATTTTTCTCCAATTTTTCGTGATTTTTTTCCCAATTTTTCCCCGATTTTTTGAGGTTTTCTGTGATTTTTCCCCAATTTTTTGTGATTTTCCCCCAATTTCCCCCATTTCTCACCCCATTTTCACCCCATTTTCACCGATTTTTCCCATTTTTTCACCGTTTCTCCCCAAAATTTCATGTTTTACCCCCACTTTTTCCCAAAATCGCCTTTTTTCACCCCAAACAGGCGATCCCCAACCTCCCAAACCCCAAATTTCCTCTTCATTTTACCTCCGTTTTTTGCTCATTTCTTCCCCATTTTTCACCCGATTTTCACCGTTTTTTCACCGTTTTTCCCCAAATTTTCCCCAATTTCTCTCTTTTTTCCCCCATTTTTTCCCAAAATCCCCTTTTTTCACCCCAAACCAGGTGATCCCCAACCTCCCAAACCCCAAATCTCCTCTTCATTTCCCCTCCTTTTTCCCCATTTTTCGCTCATTTCTTCCCCATTTCTCACCCGATTTTCACCATTTTTTCACCGATTTTTCCCATTTTTTCACCTTTTCTCCCCAAAATTTCCCCTTTTCTCCCCATTTTTTCCCAAAATCCCCCTTTTTCACCCCAAACCAGGCGATCCCCAACCTCCCAAACCCCAAATTTCCTCTTCATTTCCATTGCGTTTTCCCCATTTCTTCCCCATTTTTCACCCGATTTTCACC
>NW_008236773.1:4183-8625 GCF_000691975.1 Corvus brachyrhynchos | reverse complement strand
CCCCGCCCGCTCGCTGTTCTCGGGCGGCTCCCCCCGGCCCCGAGGCCGCGGCCACAGGTGGGTTTGGGGTGAAATCCGCCGATTTTGGGGCTTTTTGGGTCGTTTCCGTGAAATTTGGGCGAAAATTGGGCGAAATTTGGGTGAAATTTGGGCGTTTTAGGGGCGAATTCCGGCGGTTTTGGGGCTGGTTTTGGAGGGGTTTTGGGTGTTCCTCAGGTGGGTTTCAGGTGATTTTTGGGGAGGTTTGGGGCGAATTCGTGCAGATTTGGGGTGAATTTTGGGGATTTTGGGTCTGTCCAGGGATTTGGAGTGAAAATTGGGCGGTTTTGGGGCGAATTCCGGCGGTTTTGGGGCCTCAAAATGGCGGTTTTTGACGGTTTTTTGAGGCTGTTTTTGGGCGGGTTTTGAGGTTCTCCAAGTGGGTTTTGGGCAATTTTTGGGGAGATTTGGGGCAAATTCAGGCAATTTTGGGGCTTTTTGGGTCATTTCCGTGAAATTTGGGCGAAATTTGGGTGAAATTTGGGCGTTTTAGGGGCGAATTCCGGCGGTTTTGGGGCTGGTTTTGGAGGGGTTTTGGGTGTTCCTCAGGTGGGTTTCAGGTGATTTTTGGGGAGGTTTGGGGCGAATTCGTGCAGATTTGGGGTGAATTTTGGGGATTTTGGGTCTGTCCAGGGATTTGGAGTGAAAATTGGGCGGTTTTGGGGCGAATTCCGGCGGTTTTGGGGCCTCAAAATGGCGGTTTTTGACGGTTTTTTGAGGCTGTTTTTGGGCGGGTTTTGAGGTTCTCCAAGTGGGTTTTGGGCAATTTTTGGGGAGATTTGGGGCAAATTCAGGCAATTTTGGGGCTTTTTGGGTCATTTCCGTGAAATTTGGGCGAAATTTGGGTGAAATTTGGGCGTTTTAGGGGCGAATTCCGGCGGTTTTGGGGCTGGTTTTGGAGGGGTTTTGGGTGTTCCTCAGGTGGGTTTCAGGTGAGTTTTGGGGAGGTTTGGGGCGAATTCGTGCAGATTTGGGGTGAAAATTTGGCAGTTTTGGGTTTTTTGGGGGATTTTTGGGTGAAATTCCGGTGCTTTTGGGGTGAATTCCGGTGGTTTTGGGGCTTTGGAATGGGGTTTTTTGAGGGTTTTTTCGAGGGGTTTTGGGTGTTCCTCAGGTGGGTTTCAGGTGAGTTTTGGGGAGATTTGGGGTGAATTCAGGCAATTTTGGGGTTTCTTGGGATTTTTGGGTGGAAATTGGGGAGTTTTGGGTGAAATTCCGGCGGTTTTGGGGTGAATTTTGGTGGTTTTGGGGCTTCGAAATGCGGTTTTTTGAGGGGTTTTGGGGCTATTTCTCACGGGATTTTGGGTGATTTTTGGGGAGATTTGGGGCGAATTCGTGCAGATTTGGGGTGAATTTTGGGGATTTTGGGTCTGTCCAGGGATTTGGAGTGAAAATTGGGCGGTTTTGGGGCGAATTCCGGCGGTTTTGGGGCTTCAAAATGGCGGTTTTTGACGTTTTTTTGAGGCTGTTTTTGGGCGGGTTTTGAGGTTCTCCAAGTGGGTTATTTTGGGGCTGTTTGGGTCGTTTCCATGAAATTTGGGCGAAAATTGGGCGAAAATTGGGTGAAATTTGGGCGTTTTAGAGGCGAATTCCGGCGGTTTTGGGGCTTTGGAATTGGGTTTTTTGAGGGTTTTTTCGAGGGTTTTGAGTGTTCTCCACGTGGGTTTTGGGCGATTTTTGGGGGAGATTTGGGGCAAATTCTGGTGGTTTTGGGGTTTTTTGGGAGTTTTGAGTGAAAATTTGGGTCATTTTGGGTGAAATTTGGGCGTTTTAGGGGCGAATTTCGGTGGTTTTGGGGCTTCGTAATGGCGGTTTTTGGGCGTTTCTCGGGCGTTTTTGGGGCTGTTTTCCGAGGGGTCTTGGGCGATTTTTGTGCAGATTTGGGGTGAATTCAGGCGATTTTGGGGCTTTTGGGGAGTTTTGGGTGGAAATTGGGGAGTTTTGGGTGAAATTCCAGCGGTTTTGGTTTTTGGGGAGGTTTGGGGCGAATTCGTGCAGATTTGGGGTGAATTTTGGGGATTTTGGGTCTGTTCAGGGATTTGGAGTGAAAATTGGGCGGTTTTGGGGCTTTGGAATTGGGTTTTTTGAGGGTTTTTTCGAGGGTTTTGAGTGTTCTCCACGTGGGTTTTGGGCGATTTTTGGGGGAGATTTGGGGCAAATTCTGGTGGTTTTGGGGTTTTTTGGGAGTTTTGAGTGAAAATTTGGGTCATTTTGGGTGAAATTTGGGCGTTTTAGGGGCGAATTTCGGTGGTTTTGGGGCTTCGTAATGGCGGTTTTTGGGCGTTTCTCGGGCGTTTTTGGGGCTGTTTTCCGAGGGGTCTTGGGCGATTTTTGTGCAGATTTGGGGTGAATTCAGGCGATTTTGGGGCTTTTGGGGAGTTTTGGGTGGAAATTGGGGAGTTTTGGGTGAAAATTGGGCGGTTTTGGGGCAAATTCGGGCGGTTTTGGGGCTTTGGAATGGGGTTTTTTGAGCGTTTTTAGGGGGAAGTTTTGGCCGGATTTGGGGTTCTCCAGGTGGGTTTGGGGTGATTTTTGGGGTGATTTTGGTCCATTTTGGGTGATTTCGTGGATTTTGGATGCTTTTGGGGTGATTTTGGTGTATTTTGGGTGATTTTTGGGCATTTTTCAGGTGGATTTTGGGATGATTTCATGGGCTTTTGGGCGTTTTTTGAGGCTGTTTTTGGAGGGATTCTGGGTGATTTTTGGGGTGATTTTGCTGATTTTTGGGCAATTTTGGAGGTTTTTCAGGTGGATTTTGGGTTGATCTGGGGCATTTCAGTGATTTTTGGGTGATTTTGGGGGGTTTTCAGGTGATTTTTGGGGTGATTTCAGGGGTTTTTGGGGCTGGTTTTGGAGGGGTTTTGAGCTTCTCCGGGTGGGGTTTGGGGTCTTTCAGGGCAGATTTGGGGCGAATTCCGGTGATTTTGGGGCTTTTGGGGAGTTTTGGGTGAAAATCCGGCGGTTTTGGGGCTCTGGGATGGGGTTTTTTGAGGGTTTTTGGAGCTGTTTCTCGAGGGGTTTCGGGTGTTCTCCAGGTGGGTTCTGGGTGATTTTGGGGAGATTTGGGGTGAATTCAGACAATTTTGGGGTTTTTTGGGAGTTTTGGGTGGAAATTGGGCGGTTTTGGGTGAAATTCCGGCCGTTTTGGGGTGAATTCCGGCGGTTTTGGGGCTTTGGAATGGGGTTTTTTGAGGGTTTTTTCGAGGGGTTTTGGGTGTTCCTCAGGTGGGTTTCAGGTGAGTTTTGGGGAGATTTGGGGTGAATTCAGGCAATTTTGGGGTTTCTTGGGATTTTTGGGTGGAAATTGGGGAGTTTTGGGTGAAATTCCGGCGGTTTTGGGGTGAATTTTGGTGGTTTTGGGGCTTCGAAATGCGGTTTTTTGAGGGGTTTTGGGGCTATTTCTCACGGGATTTTGGGTGATTTTTGGGGAGATTTGGGGCGAATTCGTGCAGATTTGGGGTGAATTCAGGCGATTTTGGGGCTTTTGGGGAGTTTTGGGTGGAAATTCGGGAGTTTTGGGTGAAAATTGGGCGGTTTTGGGGCAAATTCGGGCGGTTTTGGGGCTTTGGAGTGGGGTTTTTTGAGCGTTTTTAGGGGGAAGTTTTGGCCGGATTTGGGGTTCTCCAGGTGGGTTTGGGGTGATTTTTGGGGTGATTTTGGTCCATTTTGGGTGATTTCATGGATTTTGGATGCTTTTGGGGTGATTTTGGTGTATTTTGGGTGATTTTTGGGCATTTTTCAGGTGGATTTTGGGATGATTTCATGGGCTTTTGGGCGTTTTTTGAGGCTGTTTTTGGAGGGATTCTGGGTGATTTTTGGGGTGATTTTGCTGATTTTTGGGCAATTTTGGAGGTTTTTCAGGTGGATTTTGGGTTGATCTGGGGCATTTCAGTGATTTTTGGGTGATTTTGGGGGGTTTTCAGGTGATTTTTGGGGTGATTTCAGGGGTTTTTGGGGCTGGTTTTGGAGGGGTTTTGAGCTTCTCCGGGTGGGGTTTGGGGTCTTTCAGGGCAGATTTGGGGCGAATTCCGGTGATTTTGGGGCTTTTGGGGAGTTTTGGGTGAAAATCCGGCGGTTTTGGGGCTCTGGGATGGGGTTTTTTGAGGGTTTTTGGAGCTGTTTCTCGAGGGGTTTCGGGTGTTCTCCAGGTGGGTTCTGGGTGATTTTGGGGAGATTTGGGGTGAATTCAGACAATTTTGGGGTTTTTTGGGAGTTTTGGGTGGAAATTGGGCGGTTTTGGGTGAAATTCCGGCCGTTTTGGTGTGAATTCCGGCGGTTTTGGGGCTTTGGAATGGGGTTTTTTGAGGGTTTTTTCGAGGGGTTTTGGGTGTTCCTCAGGTGGGTTTCAGGTGAGTTTTGGGGAGATTTGGGGTGAATTCAGGCAATTTTGGGGTTTCTTGGGA
>NW_008236773.1:0-1848 GCF_000691975.1 Corvus brachyrhynchos | reverse complement strand
AAAAAACGGGAAGGAAAAAATGAAAAAAAAAATGGAAATAAAAAAAAAAAGAAAAAAAAATGAAAATAATAAAAAAAAAAATGAAAATAAAAAAATTCCTGGAAAAAATTTAAAAAAAAAAAAAAACAAAAACGGCTCCGGGGGGGTTTTTTTGTTAAAAATTTTTGGGGGGGGGGTTTTGGGTTGAATTTTCCCGATTTTTTTCCCTTTTTTTTTCCTGTTTTTCCTCGGTTTTTTTCACGGTTTGACCCCAATTTTGTCAGATTTATCCCAAATTCCCCCATTTTCCCTCAAATTTTCCACATTTTGGCCCAAATTTCTCAATTTTTCCCCGTTACTCCTCTTTTTTTTTGCATTTTGACCCAAATTTGGTCAGATTTGTCCCAAATTTTCCCTTTTTTCCCCATTTTTTCCCATTTTCCCTCCGTTTTTTCCCATTTCGGCCCAAATTTTGTCAGATTTGTCCCAAATTTTCCCTTTTTTCCCCATTTTTTCCCATTTTCCCTCAGTTTTTTCCCATTTCGGCCCAAATTTGGTCAGATTTGTCCCAAATTTTCCCCTAAATTTTCCCATTTTTTCCCCAAATTCCCCCACTTTCCCCCAAATTTTCTGGTTTCGACCCAAATTTCCCCATTTTCCCCCATTTTTCCCATTTTCCCTCAGTTTTTTCTCATTTCAACCCAAATTTTGTCAGATTTGTCCCAAATTCCCCCATTTTCCCCCCATTCTTCCCCAAATTTTCAGGTTTTGACCCAAATTTCCATCGATTTATCCCAAATTTTCCCATTTTTCCCCCAAATTCCCCCATTTTCCTCCATTTTCTCCCGTTTTTCCTCATTTTTTTCACATTTTTCCCCTAAATTTCCCCATTTCCCCCCAAATTTTCCCATTTTCCCCCATTTTGACCCAAATTTCCATGGATTTATCCCAAATTTTCCACGTTTTGGCCCAAATTTTCCCCATTTTTTCACATTTTCCCCCATTTTTTTCACATTTTGACCCAAATTTCCTCAGATTTCTCCCAAATTTTCCACATATTCCCTCAAACTTTCCACGTTTTGACCCCAATTTCCTTGGATTTATCCCAAATTTTCCACATTTTCAGCCAAATTTCCCCATTTTTTCCCTTTTCCACCCAAATTTCCATCAATTTCTCCCAAATTTCCCCACTTTCCCCCAAATTTTCCCATTTTCCCCCAAAATTTCAGGCTTTGACCCAAATTTCCCCCATTTTTCCTCAGTTTTTTCCCATTTCAACCCAGATTTTTCCACATTTTCCCCAAATTTCTCCATTTTCCCCCATTTTGACCCAAATTTCCATCGATTTCTCCCGATTTTTCCACATTTTGGCCCAAATTTTCCCCATTTTTTCCTGTTTTTTCTCAATTTTTTTGCGTTTTGACCCAAATTTTGTCAGATTTGTCCCAAATTCCCCCATTTTCCCCCTTTTTTCCCATTTCCTCTCAGTTTTTTCCCATTTCTACCCAAATTTCCATCGCTTCATCCCAAATTTCTCCATTTTCCCCAAATTTTCCCATTTGGACCCAAATTTCCCTCGATTTATCCCAAATTTTCCACATTTGGACCCAAATTTTCCCCATTTTCCCCCATTTTTACCCAAATTTCCTCGGATTTATCCAAAATTCCCCCATTTCCCCCCAATTTTTCCCATTTTCCCTCAGTTTTCCCACATTTTGGCCCAAATTTTGTCAGATTTATCCCAAATTTCCCCGTTTTCCCCCATTTCCCCCCAAATTTTCCCGTTTTCCCCCCGTTTTTTCCCATTTTTCCCAAATTTTCCCTTTTTCCCCCAAATTTCCCCTTTTTTCCCCTTTTTTCCCCATTTTT
>NW_008236772.1:0-982 GCF_000691975.1 Corvus brachyrhynchos | reverse complement strand
CGTCTTCCAGGGACTGTGCAGCTTTCCCTCAGCCACTGGAGTACCTTTGCAGAGAGGTGCCTGTTTCATCAGGCTAACAGCTCTTTTAGTGATTTTCATCTAGTGATTTCAGCTCTTGCTCTGCGAGGCAATCTCCAGGCCAGACCAGGAAAGAGAGATGAGAGGCCCGTATGGCATTCCCGCATAGGTGGCTTTATTGTCCTGCACCCGCAAAAGGTGGCCAGTGACAGGCTCGCTCTCCCGACTGAGCTAGCCGGGCTTCTTTTATGGGGATACAAAGGTGGATGTGAGAGGGTAAAAGCCAATGGGTTACAAAGGATCTACATAGCGTCTCCCAGAGGATCATGGTTCTTGTTTTCTCTCACCTTCACCGAAAAGTGCTGCCTTTTCCAAGGGGATTCTGCTGGGAGGTTGTGCAATCTCCTTATCAGCCGGCCTCCCTCCAAGGCAGGGGCTGGGCATACCCCACATGTCACCATAATTGCACAGACTTTAGAAAATTTGAGATTGAAAAGAATAATCCCTCAAACCACACCTTTAGATTTTAAAATCCATAATATCCACCCTGGAGAATGGGTATTGGTTAAAACATGGATAGAACAATCTTTAACTCCACAATGGGAAGGTCCTTTTCAGATACTACTGATGACTGAAGCAGCAATCCGGACCAAAGAAAGAAGGTGGATCCACGCCAGCCGAATCAAAGGACCTGTGGAAAACCTAAGGAGTGGACCATAACATCGATGCCTGGTGATATGAAATTGACTCTTAAGCAGGGATTGGGTGTTAATGAACTGGAATGACCCAAATAATCCCCTGAGGATAACAGACAACTGAGAAGTAAGGAAAAGATTATAGGAGTGGTTTCAAGTACCCACTGGAGAAACTCTAAGGAAACTCAGATACCCTCCCTGGAGAGGGATACTTCCCCTCCAAATGAGAAGATCTGGTTTGTTGGGGTCCCTCCCCTGCCATGGAGCCC
>NW_008236771.1:409196-409507 GCF_000691975.1 Corvus brachyrhynchos | reverse complement strand
AAGAAGCTAACCTACCCTGGCCCCAATCTCTTCGTTGTTACGAATTCGGAGCAAGCCCAGAATTAAAGAAAAGTTAAGTCCCTTTGAAATACTCTATGGGAGACCATATGGGGTACAGAAAGGCATATCTACCCAAATAGGGGAAGAGACGCTAACCACCTACATGATTGCCTTAGATAAACAGCTTAGAGAAATTGGAAGACACGTGGCTGGAACCCGAAGTCGAGGTTTGGACGGTCCTGTACATGACATTCAGCCTGGAGATTATGTATATGTTAAGTCTCTTACAGAAAAGACTCTAGAACCACAGT
>NW_008236771.1:394283-407957 GCF_000691975.1 Corvus brachyrhynchos | reverse complement strand
AACCTTTGCCTCCAGACTAACCCCAGAAACACCCCCAAACCAAAAATGGGCCAGACTGGGAGAGGCCATGGGCCTGGACAGCAGTGGCAAATTGATTTCACAGAACTTCCAAGAAAAGGGGGGTACCGATATTTATTAGTACTAACAGATACTTTTTCAGGATGGCCAGAAGCTTTTCCTACCAGGACCGCTAAGGCTCGAGAAGTAACCAAGGTGTTACTACAAGAAATAATACCGCGCTTCGGAGTTCCAGCCACAATGTCCTCAGATAGGGGACCACATTTTATTTCAAGGGTGGTACAACAAACCAGCCGACATTTAGGCATAGACTGGGAACTCCACACTCCATACCATCCCCAGTCAAGTGGCCAAGTAGAGAAAATGAATCATTTGATTAAACAGCAAATTGTGAGATTAGGGCAAGAAGCTAACCTACCCTGGCCCCAATCTCTTCCACTTGCGTTGTTACGAATTCGGACCAAGCACAGAATTAAGGAAAAGTCCCTTTGAAATACTCTATGGGAGACCATATGGGGTACAGAAAGGCATATCTACCCAAATAGGGGAAGAGACGCTAACCACCTACATGATTGCCTTAGATAAACAGCTTAGAGAAATTGGAAAACATGTGGCTGGAACTCGAAGTCGAGGTTTGGACGGTCCTGTACATGACATTCAGCCTGGAGATTATGTATATGTTAAGTCTCTTACAGAAAAGACTCTGGAACCACAGTGGGAAGGACCATTCCAGGTGCTCCTCACCACTTACACCGCGATTAAGATCAGAGAACAGAGTGCCTGGATTCACCATACCTGAGTAAAGAAGGCTCCAGAGACCCCTTGGAAAGTGACCCCTGGGGATGATGAACTGAAATTGAAGTTCACCCGAACAAAATGAAAATGTCAGGGTGGCACGCAAGTATGACCCAGAAAATTGTTTTTCTCACAGTTATAATTGTAACCTTCGGCTGAGAAGTTATTCATAGGAGAGAGGACATATGGTCCCAAGCCTTTATGCGGGTTACTGGACTCATGAGGAGATATTCTGATTTAAAAGATTTAAACCTGTTGACTGTAGTCATGCACGGAAACCAAGTGTATACAAAGCAAGAATGGAAAAAACAAAGAACTTAGCAGCTCCAAGGGACTGTAGGAGAAAAAAATCAAGACAGGATGCTGAATGGTAACGGGACTACTCATAGAAAAGCAACCCAAATCAGTGTCTCAACTACTCCTACAGACAAACACCGTGAGATCTGTAGTTATTCAAGTGAAGCAGATTGTTGGAATAATTTTACATTAGTACAGACTGTGGAAGTGGTTTGTCTTTGGGGCCAAGACAGCAATGGACTCTCATTCAAATTCCAGATAAATGCCATGGCTAGGCCTACTACCCACTCTGACGATCAGATCCAAACCCAGGTCACATTACTTAAGTCTGAGCCCAAAGTTTATGAGATTGGCCCTTATGTAGTGAGGAACACAGGCCAGCAATTACTGCTGTTTAATCCAGAATGGTCTCTTAAGCGTGTAGAACTACTAATGCAAATTAACATTTCTGAAATCCAACCAGCCTGCTCCCCTTTAATTCAAACATCCTTTGAAGGGTGGACAGCCTGGCTGCAGAAGCAAACACCCCTCAAAGGCAGAATGCGGAGAGACCTGACTGGCATGCTGGGAACAGGACTGGGAGTCATAAATGGGATTGATTCAGAGATACTGATGAACAAACTGGCCACAGCGACCAGTGATCTGACCAAATTAAAACAGCCCCTACAATCCTCCCTCTTAGCATTAGGAAACAGCCAGTGGCAAGTCTCAAAAATACTCCCAGACCTAGCAAAACTCAGCAACCTGGACCACGAACTGATATTAAACACACTTGGCACAGCTCAAGACAACGTCTCATTAGCCCTTAGCTGCATACAAGCTCAATTATGGATGCAGTCCACAGCTTCCTTAATCATAAGAGAAGGTAATGAAGGTGTATTTCCTATTGAAATCCGAGAGGCTGTTTGGAACAATGCTACTAAATTAGAAAGAAAGCTCCAATCCTGGTGGACCTTGGTAAATTTCACCTATGACCCAATGACTAACATAGCTACCGCCTTCGTTCTTACGATACGGAATGCCACAGTTGATGTAATTCATCCTATTGTCGCATTGGGACTAAACCATAAAGGGACAGTTTTTTACCCCTCTGAACACAGAGTATGGGCTCGGATGGTAGGAGAAAAATGCCAAACAGTGAATTTAGAATCTTGCATCACACGGGAACAACAAGGATTTATCTGTGAAAGTAATACACTTGATGCCAGAGACATATGTC
This sequence comes from Corvus brachyrhynchos, assembly GCF_000691975.1. Lineage (NCBI taxonomy): Eukaryota > Metazoa > Chordata > Aves > Passeriformes > Corvidae > Corvus > Corvus brachyrhynchos. The sequence continues at coordinate 405,628 of NW_008236771.1, read as the reverse complement.
TTGATGCAGAACAAGGCATTTGTCACTTTGAGATCCACCCAGACACTTCACCAAAAACTGTACTTGTATATATTGGTCAAGGCTGTGTGTGCTTAAGAACTATCTGCACTTCTATGATAATAGATGACAATGTTATTAATGTAACTGCCATGAATCACTCTAATTTTTGTATTTGTAATTTTGCCAAAATTGTTGGGTGTGACTTTTCGTATTTAGCACCAGTTGTGTCTCATCAATTAATAAGGTCCAACTACACTATTTACCATAAATTGCTACCCACACCTATTGGGATGGACCTAACATTAGTAAAGCAATTAGTGAAACATCAGGACCTAATGGAGATTTTGAGAGAAATCCAAAGAAACGGGGAAAAGACCTTAATCACCGTCCATTATGACACACAAGAAATCAGCAGAATCTTGCAAAGAGTAAAACAAGACGCAAGCCATAACTGGTGGGACTCACTTTTCAGGTGTTCACCTACCGCAACAGGCATCCTAAATACGTTATGTCACCCCATCATTGTCTTACTAACCTTGGTTAGTGTCTGCCTCGTGCTGTCTATCACGTTACTAATTTGGAACTATAGAGTACTCAAAAGGTTATCAGTTCTAACTACTTTGTCAAATGCACACAGAAAAACATTAAGAGATGCCTACCAAAAAAAATTCATTAGAAAAGAAATTTAAGTATTAGTAAAAGAATTTACTAACTCTTTAGAAAAGGGGGGACTGAATCAGGGGGATGGGAAGCAGGAGAATTAGTTTGTCAGGAACAATGCATCCAGCTTGGTCAGCATACCAGGGCAGGAAGAAAAGATAAGAGAACTCTGATAAAACCAGAGGGGTCTCAGACAGACATCCTGCAAACTAGCTCAAACCAGTCTCAAAGGCCAGGGATACAAAAGAGCATGCGCGGAGAAGAAAGGTTAAAAGTTCAGGACGAGGAAGAGCATCAGCCTTCCTCCAAAAGACCCCCAAAGACCCCTACCAAGAAAACACCAGACCACACTGCGCAAGCGCAACGCGGATGTAAATGACTTTTGGGTTCATTATAATACGAAGCGAGGCTGGGCGGGGCTAGGTGATGAATATGTATAGGTGTGTTGCGAAACTTAATGAATATGGAACTTGTAACCCTGTAAATACCCAGCTGAATGCAGCTGTCGGCACGCATGGCTTTGGAGGAGCGATCCCCCGTGCATCCCAGCTGGAAATAAACATACCTACTTTACTACTTCTTTAGTAGTGGAGTTCTGTCCGCTCTTCACACAGACCATTGTGTTAGTATACCTTCAGGGATTCCTGAAAACTTGTAAGGGCCGAACAAAAAACAGTCAGGCTGACTAACAACAGTCCCAGGGCCAAGTAATCTTGTTCCACTCATACCAACAGTCCATCTCACGGGGCTATCACAGGTGTTCCCTGCCTCGTTGTTAAGGATTTACAGAGACAGTGGGATGAGAAATTTCTCACTTCCCCGTCAGCACAAGAAACACACCACTAGATGGCATTCAAAGCATGAGCCATAAATTTCACTGCAGTCTTGCCAGGATTTCCTTGATCTCGTTAGTAATAAGTTAAGGGAAGCCATTATACACCCAGAAGACCATGATGTTTTATTCAGTGAATCCTTGAATAATGATATTGATGCCTCAAGGGAATCTCGAAACAGATAAGCACGGGAGTTACCTGGCTAAAGGGCATTTCTCTCTCTATGGTGCTGTGAAAAGCAGGAATTGTGGATAACTTCTGAAGTGAAATATTACATAAAATAACACAGGAATGTTCCAATGAGATAAAATAAATAAAAAAAGTGGGAGGAAAAAAGTAGAAGTCTGTGGAGATGGAAGCAAGCTACTTTCTAAATACACATGCAAAGCAAGTGTACATATTTTATCCCTACACCTATGCCTCTTGACAGGGCCAAGAACAGAAAGTCTAGATTCCAAACAAAACCAAGTCTGGACAGACATCGTGAGCTCATTTTTTTTTTATCTCTCTGAAACTACATTATTGATTCATACAGAAAATAATTTTTATTTAAAAATAGAGGCACCATAGTTTAAAAACAGAAAGAATAAGGTCCTAATTACAGTACAGTGCAGAAGGACACTCTAAAGTTTCTGCTTTCTCTCTTCTCACAACTTCCTTCTGCTTCTTTTCTTCAGGCTCACACAAATATAAATACATACATCCACAATTATTTTCAAAGAGACTATATATGCAAGAAGTAGCCAGGTAGGTGTGTTCAGATGTAGTTTTATGCTACCTTGGTGCATTTCTTTAAAAGACCTAGTGGGACCCCTGGGAAAACCAGGGGGGACACCGCTCCTGATTCCATCTTCCCAAGAGTATTCTCAATTCAGCCTGTGCCAAGAGAACATTGAAAAAGGACTTTATGTCAACTCTTATAGTGCCTGTAAAGATGATCTATTAGACTTTGTACGCAGTCAGTTACAGCCCTTGTGTTGTAATAGTGAAATCACGGACCAATAAAATATTAAAAGTGCCTGTAGTCAAAATAGAACCTAGTCTGTATCCAAGAACATGAATAAAATAGTATCTCTGAAACACAAACAAGACAGGGCACAAATAAGGGCATAAGCATTTGTTTCTGAAGCAGGATGAAGACATGGTCTCTATGGCCAGTTTTTAGTTTATTCAGGGTGGTCTTGACTCATCATGAAGCAAAAGCTGTATTGTTAGGAGCTGAAAAGGATGAAGTTCTAGGTTCATGGAACATATCACGCTCTGGAGTACAGAGAAAAATCAAACAGAGACCAGGGTAAATAAGGAACTAGTCACTAAGGAAGCCAGAATTTCTCTTTTCATTTTTAATTTTAATTTTTCAAAGGTTTGAATTCCTTTACCACGTGAAGTTATTCAAAGGTAAGCAGCAAATGCTTTCAATGATAGCTCTCTGTGTTTCCCATGTAAGTCTGACTTCATTGTGGTATGTAACCCTTGCCACAAAAATCAGCGTTCCCAATTTATATTTCATGACCTACTTAAAAGACTGTAAAAATTTTGTTACATTGAAACACATAGCAGCCAAAATACGTAAATAATTCAGGTACTTCACGTACAGCTGATTATCTGAGCAAAGCACAAAAGAAAATTCATTATGCTAATATTTTTACAAATGCTAGAGGCATATAGATAAGTGGATTCCCCATTGAACTGTATTGACACTTCCTCAGCATGGAAACCTTCAGACACCTTTTGAAATGATGTATTGTTGAAAAAGAAAAGATTAAACATTCAATTCAGCTCAGCATAGCACAGTGGTCTTTGTAATACACCATTTATATTACCTTTCCTCGTTAGCTTCAGAGACATATGAGATAATATTGGGTTGCTACATTTACTTCAATAAAATGAGTAGAAGCAGTAGGTTGTGACATGTTTTCATTTCAACTGGATTAGGAGGAGTAGAACTCATATAGGAAACCACAGTGTTGGTAAGGGAAAATCCATTCAGCTGTTTTATATAAGCACCATACAGAGAAACCTGTGCCTTTTTTTTTTAACTAAATTCAAATTATTTATTGTTTCCCTGCAAGTAGATTTCAAGTGTCAGAGTAGATTAGCTACCTGGAATTGATCTGGTCATATCTGCCTAGCTTATTGCCAGCCATTTGTGAGAAATTTTATTACAGATTGAGAAAGGAAGGGAATAAAAGAAGTTTATAGCCAGAGTAAGTTAGTCCAGGTGTTGGTTGGTTTTTTGTTGTTTGTTTTAATTATTAGGTGATCCTATAAATCTGCCCAAAATCGATGGAACAGCAACAGCTTCCATGCTCTTTGTATAATCTAAAATAACACCTTTAAACCGCACAGTCCTCACTAAGTCCTGCTCTATTTACAACCAGGTGTGTCAGGCACAATCCACAGAGCAGATTCTGAGGTCCAGTGTGCACTGCATCCAAGTGGGAGAGATGTTATCATTCAAGCTGTATGCCATAAAGAAGCCCTGAGCTGTTCTTCTGTCTGAGTTGTTAACTGATTCAGAGGAGGCTGCTGAATATGTGTATTTATGAGATTAATTTTTACTTCATAATTCAGTAGCTGTGTTTTCCTCTCTCCCTTCCTGTGGCCCCTTCCAAGCTTAACCTCTCTTTCTTCAGCTTTCCTCTTTTCTCTGAGCGTTTCCTTCAATCTACCCTTTCCCCTTGCCCCTTTAAGAACTTTCTCTGCATTCCCACATTCCCTGACTCTTCTAGAAGACTTTTCACCAGGGATCAAACAAGCCTGAACATGCAAATCCCCTGATTAATGGGTGGGGGTGGGGGAAGGCTGCACCAGCAGCTGCACAGATAAGCCCTGAGCCATGGCAGCAGTTGCAGGCTGCTGCTTCTGCAGCTTGAGTGTAGTGGAGAGTTGGCTCTCCTCAGCCTCAGCACATTTCTGATATTACTGTGCCGAGGCTGAATGTGACTGGGGTTTGCCTATTTGTCAGGCCAGGCTTGCAGCTCCCCTGCTGTCAAGGAAAGGGGTTGGTGGGTCCTATGACCTGGGTAGGTACTGCCAACCCAGCAGCCCCACACACAGTATTTGGCTTTCCTGGCCTGCAGAATAGGCCAAAAACATAAGGCAATTTTGTTTCCCTCAGCAGCCTGTGGTCCTTATGGATGCCTTCAGTTAGCCCAGTCTCTGAAGTAATGAGGCTGCAAATTTTTGAGTGTCAAAAAATGTCAGAATTAAGGTTATCTTGTGTACACAGTCTGAGACAGCCCTTAGTTACATCTCCTTGTCTCTGGAGTCCATGCCTGAGTCAACTGTATAGAAGTGGCAACATTCAATAAACTGCTATTTTTCCTACTCACTGTCAGAATTTAGGTAATAGATTTTAGGGTGGTCTTTCTGCAAATTGTAAAGCCCTTCCTTCTTTCCTTCAGAGGAATTATGGGCTCTTCTATGAGGCTCCCTTGCAACAGTATCCAGACACCTCACAAATACCAATAAACTCCTGAAGCAGTTGCAAGGTAAGTGGTATCCTGCTTGTAGTACTCAGAGCTCAGTCTGAGCTATTCGTCCACTGCACAAACCGCTGCCCCTGGACCAAACTGAGAAACTGACTCTGTATTAGGATGCTTTGCTTTCTGCAGAAGGTGGGGAAAGATATGATTATGGAATGAACAAGATACTTTGCCTTTGAGTTTCACGGACAATTTTTGTCTGTAAAGGAATAGTGAAATCCAGAGTACACGCTGTCCAGTCTGGTACACAAGCTCTGTATGAACCAGTTCCAGGTCTAGCGGCATCAATGCAGGGCTTTGCAGCCCAGCAGCAGCACCATGCCAAGGTGACTGCTCTTCTGGGATCCAGGCTAGAGTTCTGCTGAGAAGTCCATGAAAACTCATTGGCATCTGTCAAAGTTCCTGGGTGTCTGAGGTGGAACTGTATAGCACCAGGCAGAGATATGGACTTCGACACAGATAGTTTTCTGCTCTGCATCCCTCAGGTTTAACACCTTCTTCTCTGCTTTTTCCACTGTGTCCGTGCCAGCTGTGTTCCTAAACTGCCACTTGCTCTTTGTCCTGCTCCAGTCCCCTAACCCATCTTCCCTACTCAGGCTGCTGCTCCCTGTCCCAGACAAGAAGTTCTGTAAGAAATTTTGAACACCAGGTGTCATTCCTGCCTCTGTTTGATCCAGATGGCTTCAGGCCAACATCATTCTCTCTGCTTAAAATCAAGGTTTAACTGCAGACCACAAACATATTTTTATGTTTTTTCATGGTCAAGTATGCATAAAACATCTCCCATCCTCCTTTCCAACAAGAAAGGCTCATTGAGGGCAGGTGTCTCCCTTGTGAAAATGTGTCACAGTGACCATAAGAAAGAAATTTTCTTTGGATCTTCGTAAATGTGCTGTTAAAAAATAATCTTCCAAAGCTTTAAGATATTAGAATATATGTTACTATTCTAAAAGAAAATAGAATAAGGAGAGAAACAGAAACAGTAGTTACAGAATCATAGTAAGCACAATTGGGATGACTCTTGAGACATCATCTCATCCTTAGTAATTCTTGCAATAAATACCTGCCCGAGACTTCTGTCTCTTTTGGCAGTCCCTCTCCCAGTACTTCTGTTCCCATTAGAACATCTTTCTCAATATACAGCTAAAATATCTCTTGTTTGGATTTAAGCCCATTAACTTTTATCATCCCCAGTTTGCACAGGTAGCAAAATGTTCGGGTTCATGGCAACCTTTTATTCAGTTTTCGATTATTATCTTGTGCCATATCAGTCGTCTTTGGGTCATAGAACACAAGACCCTCTTTTCTTTCCTTACTGGTCATATTTGATCATATTAAATTCTCCAGACTCTCTCAAATTACTTACATCTTTCCTGAGGGCAATACTCAAGCCTGGGACAGACTCCAGCTGAGCCTTACCAGAGCTGTGTTGAGCAGAGAGATTAATGCTCTATTACATCCCGGATATCCTGTTGTTGCCATGGGCAACAGCAAAAAGGAATAACCAGCGGCTGAGCCCCTTCCCATTAGTGAGAAGAGTATTTGCCATCTAAGCAGAATTGAAAGAGGTAAGGAAGGTTGTGGAAAGTGTAACAAAACAGGAAACAAAAAGCACCAATTGAGTCCAGATAAAGGAGCAGCTGAGGCAAGTGAAGGCATTACCACTACTCAATTTTTACAATGGATCAAATTTCTAAACAACTTCTGATAATTTTACTCCAAATTGTTGGATATTTTTAGTCATATTAAATGGAAGAGCTGCTAAATATGTGCCTGTTTCTCAAGCTTTTCAGAATTTGTTAGTCACTTGAAATACTATTCCAAATATTTACCATTGAGAAAATAATAAAATCCATATATAAACTGTTTTTCATGCCTCCCTTTAAAAATAAATGTATAGTTAGTAAAATGTTTGTTAAATATATTAAAATCAAGTGGTACAAATATATATACTGAGTTAAACCAAATCTATGTACTTTGAAATCAATTTTTTTCCCATGTACATTTCCAATACAAAGCAAGTTTTCCCTTTTTTCTATGGACCTGGTGTCCAGCCCCTGGCAAACACTAACTTTATTCCACTATCAAAGGGACCAGCTCAATTGCTATTAAAACATCCCTATTGCTCTAAATTTCACTCAAAATATTATTTCCATATCTTATTTGATGTGTACAGTTCCAAAGACTCTTCTTAGAATTTGCTATAAAATGTAGATTAAAGGTGAAATGAAGGTCAGTTTTGTAAAGTTGATGGTGCTGGGAGTGACAAGAAATTCTGTTTCCCCTGCATTTGTGACACTTTTAGGGCTTTCTAGACCCCATAAGAGCAGCACTGGCTACAGGGAAGAAACACCTTCCTAAAATGTGTAGGTACCATAGCAACACAGAGTTATCAAGTGACATTAACAAAGACCTGCAGCATTAATTATTTCACCAACATTAATATTCTAAATATTCATAATACTAATATGTTTACAGCCCTAAATAATATTATAGCTGTTTTAAGGAGCTCTGTAAGAAATAAAGAGCCTGCAGGACACTCTCAAGCAGACTGACAAAGTCTCTGGTTTTAAAGCCACACCAAATGAGTTGATAACCACATGCACTTGGTTACAAATGCTTTCCTATTCACTGACTCCTGCTTGATGTGGAGCATATTCAGCTACAGCCTCTGTGGCAGCAAGCAAACCTTTGAATACTTGTGACAATCCTAATGGCCAGCTTCTCCAGTCTCTTCCCACATGGAGATGACCTGAGCTGAAGAGAAAAATACGTTCTCTGAAAGATCATAAGTGGAATTTTCATAAGTACCCAAATAAGGTATTATAGATGTCTCCTTCAAGGAGACAGAAGGTCTACAAGTTTGGCTTTTATAAGACTCAGCCTTCTTCTCACCTCTATTTATCTATTTATAAAAGGAGTGTAAGTCCCAAATAATGCAGATACCTTTTAAAATTTTGCTGTTAAGGAACCACTCTTCAGCTGGGAGGAATGTGAACATTAGGCCGCATGAAGTGTCTTTACCTCCATTTTTAAAGCCTGTATCGGGTGTTCCTGATTAAGCATGGCACTGGGATACATCCTACGCTGTAAAAGAAATAGTGGAATTTGAAGTGGGTGTTAAAAAAGGGATCTTACAAACTTAATCCTCTTTTGGAGTTTGACAGCACAGAAATGTGTGGTGTTCAACACATGGCTGTGAGGAATAGCTGACCTTATTACCTGACTTTATTTACCTGCACTTTTAGAACAAGAAAAACTCTAGTCCTCTTTAAGCCAGTTGATCAGCTCATCTCCCTACCTTTTCAGAAAATGCTGTAGACACAGATAAAATATGCTGATAGACACAGTATTATGAGTGGTTTTGTTGCACTGACTAGGCATAAAGATTAATGTGGCAAACAGCCTCTGTAACCCACTGTTGACTCACAGACAGTTACACGTTCTCAACACCTTTAAAGATTGGGGCACACTAAAGGACATCTCTTTTACTACTGCAATCTTGACAAAATAGTGATAAACTTTGAAAGAGCAGTAGCAAAACACTTCCTGTTGGTCAGATCCATCCAGTGAAAGTTTTTAAGTCCACAGGCAAAACCAATATGCATCATCTCTGCTCAACTTTTTCAGAACAGTTCATTTCTAAAAATATAACACTTGATTTTCTCAAACTGACATTACTTTTCATTTCTCCATTCTCTCGTAAAATGCTGTTGAGTTGCATTACCTCTCACTGGATTTTGAAAATTCAAAGTGATTTTCATTACAGAAGTCTCTTCCTTTATTGTTTTCATTAATAGGCTCTCTGGATTCTGAAAGTTGTACATTTTTTTGAAAAATCTAATTCGGTTCTGTTTTCTTGCCTTTACTTGGGTGTACTAAAGCTCAATTAATCATTGCCAAGCAGTCTATTCTAGGCTACCATCTTCAATTTGATTAGGAAATTATTTTGAAAGATTTGCTGCTGCTGCCTTGGAAGTGCTGTGAGGGATCTTACCATGTCAAACTTTCTCTTTTATGCCTGAGGTTTCTACTAAAAACCTTTTGAAATCCATTAACAATCAGATAGTACAGTAAATACCAGTGTTGTTGTAAGTACACTGTGGTCATAATAGTGCTCTTCCATTCAAAATGAGAGAAAATAAAAAGGACTTTTGTAAAAAAGCTCTTTGGAGTGACTTGCATTCATTTGCATCTGATTCAGGAAGTGAAGAACAAATTCCCTCTACTGAGCTGATTCTCCTCTATCTAACATGGAAAATAGCTGCAAATGCATAAATAAGTGTGATATGCTGTAGTGTGGCATTACTGCAATGTCATTCATTGTAAACATGCTGCAGGCGTCTCCTTTTACCTGCTCCTTTGTTCTTTATTTTTATTCTAGATAATAAGCTGAAAGGAAATATTCAAAGCTATTTTTGTCTCCATATGTATGGATTTAGTATGCCCTAAAAACACTAAACCAACAACAGTATAGAGCTAGATTCCTTTTTCCAGGTAAAAAAGGAGTAGCTCAAGCAGAAATAATTCAAACAACATAAAAAGGATTTGATTCATTGTTTTCCTGCATTTTATTTCATTGTTACCCTGGTTATAAGTGGAAAAGATTAATAAGAAAAGCAAATTATTAGCAGGGTCCCCAGCATTGATCAAGGATGACTATATTGTCAAATAAATTCCAAAAACAATTTGAAAAAGAGTCTAAATACAAAGGCATGGAACTTTTCCAAGAATAGTAAACTTCAGGAGAGTCTCATCTAAAGATGGATGACTGGGAAATAAAATGTTACATAAAATTCATTGCCAGTGTCCTGGGAAAAACCAAATATAATTATAAAATATAACTATAAACACCAAGTGATGAGTAGAGGATAAACTGAAAAATGCCATTATATCCCTGTATAAACTCTGTCACCCCTTCATTTTGTCCACAGAGGTCTAAAGCATATAGTGGAAGAACAGAAGATGGTGGACTCCGTAACAGTGATGATCAGAAGTGTACAACAGTTTTAAGTTTCTATATCAGGTTAATCCAAGTAGATTTGGACTCTCTAGTCTGGAAAAGTGGAAGAGAAGGCAAGGGAAAGCTCAACATCAGACCGTTGATTACTTTTCATCTTAGCTCAAGCACAGCACATAATGAAGTTATCAGGCAGCAAGCTTAAAACGAGTAAAAGGGGCATAACACACAGCTAAACCAGGGAATTAATCATCCTCAAATATCAAGTAGTCAGAGTGGGAGTGGGATTAGAAAAACTGACAGCTGACAAATTCAGGGGTAGCTATTGAACGCAACAGACACAATTCACCCTCTAGTTCAGTAAGTTCCTTAATCACAGATTGCCAGATACTCCATACTTTCAATAATATTATATAATTTCCCAAGTTACTGTCTGAGATGAGTTACTGGATAGTCTTTGTTTTGACCCAGTTACGACTGTGACCCTGTATTTTTGTGCAGTAAAACCTAAAATATGCTGGGTCTAGGGCTGGAACTGACACAGAACCAGCCATGGTATCAATGAGATAAAAGCGATTTCCGGCACAAGAAGATCCTTGGGAGCAACAAGGAGCATTCCCTGCACTCCTATGAGTTTGTGGACTCAAACTATCAATGGCACAACACTGACAGTTTTAAGGATTGCCATTTATAAACGCAAAAAGCCAGAAGTTGAAGTCCAGTGTGGATGTGACTGAGATTTCCAATTAATTTTGCACAGGCAACATGCAGACACCAGATGCTAAAGACGTGGCTGTTACCCAGCCACAATCAAGCTCTAAGCAGAGCTCCTGTGGTCAGCCCTCATAATCATCAGCAAATCCCCTGACTCAGCCAATGCTTTTGTTTTCATATTTTTGCAATGGTAGCAAGCCTGACTCTAACTCCGGATGCAAGTAGTGCCATTCTTAGCATTAGGAAATGTATGCCACCAATTAGGTAAGAAAATAAAGGAAAAAGTGTCAAAGGCAAAGGTTCAAATTACAATACCATTAGAAAATGGAAATAAAAAAGAGAACTTTTCCCATTAGAAGATTAAAGTAAGGAGGAGACTTATTTTTTGGAAGAAATACATGTGTATTGAGGTTGATCTGACAGGCTACATCACATTACAGAGCTCTGCAGAAGGTCACCACACTTCTTACTAATGTGTTACTTCTTATGCTGCTCACAGTAGTAATCTCTGGCACATGTTGATCAACAATATTAAAAGGCTACAGATAATGGATCATATAGTACTCTAATCTCCTGACAACTTCAACTCGTGTGGTTTAATTTTTTTGTTTTAATTACTTCTTTTCCTTTACCAAAGAAGCCCAAATTGTAAGCAACATAAGTAGGTGGAGAAACAGAAAGATTAAGAGG
>NW_008236771.1:390081-394261 GCF_000691975.1 Corvus brachyrhynchos | reverse complement strand
AACAAAAAATATAGAAAGATTTTGCAGATAAATATTTTTAATAACAGTTCTTGATGCTAATGGCAGAGTTTGTAAGGTGAAATAACTGACTGCCTTATGTAATCTGTCATGATAAGAAATGATGATATGGAATTTCATGAAGAAAAGGTGGTATGTTGAACATCTGCCAGTTCCTTGCTTTTTTCTCATGACCCAGTCTTTCCTACTTTGCATGAAAGTGTCGAAGGAGCAGCTGTCCAAGTGTATTTTATAGCTTATGCAAACATAGTGTTTATTAGACAATATATTGCTTCAAAAGTCAATGTGTTTACAACTATTCATATTTCTCGTCAGAAACCACTGATCTATCAACATCCCAAAATACAGTTGTTGATGTGAAAAGTCTAAAGCAGAGAGAAATGCTTGGTTTCTATCAAAACAGAATGTTCAGTGGTTTTGCGGTTAAATGTTTGTTTGGTTTGGGGCTTCTTTAAGTATTTGCATTAAAATGAAGTTTTAATAGGAAATTAAAACTTGGACTTCATTCCATTGAGATGAAACTAAACGTTCGAATGTTGGAACTCTCACAGAACAAAAATTACAGTTTACAACCAGCTTTTGAATAACTGCTTCATTTTCATTTGAAAGTTTTCCAGCTTGTTTATCTAGGGGTTGGAGGAATGAAGTGCCCCTGCCACTAAACCCTAACAATAGATTAGTGTTTTCAATTCGTTAAAAATATACTTAGAAGTCATCCTTCTGGTCACCTCTAGTCTTTAGATTTTCTCAAGCAGTATCCCTTGACATTTATTCTAGGAAATAGTTCTAGGAAGTCAGGTTGATTATTAAGATTTTGGATGGTCAGCATTTCTCCTCAGGGTATTCTACTGACTTACTGAGCTTTCCTGCCAGTTTAACCTCAAATCAGGAAAAACCTTTTGTTGGTAGAAAAATTCTTTCAGTGTGACCTAGTTGGTAGTTACGGCAAGATTCATCTAATGCAACCTTTCATTTAAAAGCTTTTTTACTGCTGTTACTATTCAATATCTTGGGGTTATTTTTCCTTCATTCATGTAGATACTTGTGGGATAAATGAATTCAGGTGTTTTCAAGTGACAAATCGACAAAAGATATTTGAATACACCCTCTTGCTAGTTAGAGTAATTTTTCTCCTTTGTTGAATGCAATGATTTTAAAGATTAATTACTCCATTACAATCACACCCCAGACTGATGCACATCACGAGATAACGTAGCTGCAATCCTTTCACTGAACCTCTAATTCCAGCACAATCCTATTTGCAGCCCTAACACATAGCACGTATGTCACCTTGATTCATCGTGTAATTGGATACCAACCTCACAGGAGCACGGCCAAGGAGCCACCACACCCTCCCGGGGCAGAGCAACCTTCCATTAGAACGGAGACCTCTGACAGTGCCACAGCTTCACACTGCTGCCAGAACTGCTCCTCGCTGTCGCTGGCAGTAATAGGGTAACCTCCCATTCCACAAATAGTGTCTGTTCACTGAAAAACATTTTGTTTGACTTGACAGCAGCTTTCCTCAGAGAATGAGATTGCTTTTGCAAGAGAGGCAGTAACTTGCGCCCAAATAAAACTGACAGGTGCTTTTTTTTCCCCCATGAAGCACCAGTTGCCAATAATACAAAAAACTTGAAGGCATCCACGAAGTGTCAACTTGCAATGAAACTGGTTTTAGTATTTCATGCCAGTTGGTGGGGATTTTTTTCCCCAGAAAGAATTCATCCAGTGATGCTATAGGAACTCACTAATTTGCATTACACTGCATAATACAACAAAAAGTGGGCAGGAAGGTCTCCTCAGTATAAGCAGAGAGAAAATGTGAAAATTTGTGGCTGGGCCCAAAATTTAGCCATTATTTCCTCTCACTCAAATAATGGACAATTATAGCTATTACAAGAATGAAAAGATTTGAAGGACATGGTAAATACTAATGAAATATTTCAAATTCCATACAGTAAGAAAATATGGTATGATACAGAATTCCGGTTTCTGCTGCAGGGCTTGCATCCCTCAGGAGATCAATGGGATGGGCCAGTGCACCATCCTTAGCAGTGTTTTGACCTTATTGAAAATGCATCCACAACTTTTTAAGGAAAAGAGCTCTAGAACGAAGCCTTCAGTCCTGTGCTCTGGTGCAATGGCTACAGTAAAGAAAATTCAAATCCATTAAACAACAGCTGTGCTTTCTCTCTTTGCCACTCAGTTTTCCATGTAACCTTCTTCTTTACCTTACCTCAATTTACTTCCCTACTTCTTCCTTTTCTTTACTTCCTTTGGCTAGAAGGCTAACTGGGGAGTATATTGACCCAATTTTACATATAAATATAACATGGAGAGACAGCAAAAAATTTAAGGATTCAGTTTTCCAAGCACTTATAATTTAAAACTGCACATGTTTATTCTAAGACATAATAGTGGAATGCTGTATTTTCATGCAGAGGAAGTTATGAAAATGAGCTTTTTATTGACACTTCAAATTATGTTAGAGACAAATAAAATTATATGAGTAAACCAGACAAATAAAACTAATTCCGTTGTGAGAAGTTTCAGAAAAAGTCCTTCTTTTTTCTGGCTCCAGCACCAAGATACAGAGTTATCAATATTATATCATCAAAAAAATTCATTTGCTGATCACAAGCCTGAGGGGACTACACTGTTACCTAGCAACTAGTGACAGTAGCCTTTTTTTAATAAATTAACCCCTTGATGAATGTGAAATGCATAACTGGTCTGTGGGATTCACAGCTTCCTTGCTGTTCCGAGGCTGTTTCTGACCACCTCAGAATGAAGTCCATTTGTTTTGCCATTGCATGTCTGAAAACACAAAACTACTGCACATCTCTCTTCATGACCAACAACTCCCATAAAGTTTAATATGTCCCATTACATTGTCTCATGTTGCCAGCAGCCTCAGCCCAGAGGAGACCTCTGTGTGACTGAGGTTTCTACACAGCACAGCTTTTTCTGCAAAGTCCAAAGTTCCCAGACAAGGAAATTATTCTGTATCTTTTACACTTCTTCCTGCATTAACCAGTGCAAAAATTTGAATGTGGTGGCCAAGTCGTGCCTCCACAAGGCATCCTTGAAGATCCAGTGTTCACGATACAATTCCCATTTATTCCTAAAAACACACAGTTTGAAGATGTTGTTTAGCATGTATGAGAAATAGCTACGAGTTTCTGATAATGGAAGTTTATAAAAGGCAAATACTTGGGCAATCAACACTTCTGGTGAGTCATGAACTCTAGCTAAGCCCTGGAACCTAAATGGGTTATTATTTGAAATCGACTCTCAAACTTCATCTGTTACCTAAGTGCCGGGAGACCGCAACAACCCATCAGCAAGTCTGACTTACTTATTTACTGAATTAACTTCCTAGAACTGTATTTACAATGGATGGAATTCCTAAGATCGGTTCTGATGACAAACATTAAAACCAATCCCTCTCTCACAGCAACATAAATCTGGAGCAAGTCCACTGAAATTAACTGAGCTGTGGTACACATGAAATCAGAGTGAGATCACAGATGTCAGCTTTTGCAAAGAACAAGAAAACCCACCATTTTCAAGGTTTATACTTAAAGGTTTGTAGTGAGTAAACATAGAAACACAACTATCTAAACAACCTTTTTCTTTCTTGACCTCTGCACCTGATCCAGTGGGAGCTGAGAATGCCTCATAAACTCATACAGAGCTTAATGGAGGCAGCAGCAAAATTCAAAAGAGGCAGGATCAGATTCAGGGCATGAGGGGCACCCAGAATGTGGTGAACAGTGAAAGCAGGTTCTCACAAAGCCAGGTCTGGCAGACTTGAAATCTATGTAAAGCTATGTGAAACTGGATTTTTTCAAGAAATTTTAAATACATTCCCATGTAAATACAGACAGGTTGGACTGCAGATGATATTTTCTTTGTACATCCTCTTGCTGCACAGCAAAGACATTTATGTGTAGCACAGCATTTTTTTAACACCACAATCCTCATATATTATGGGGCTCTTAATATGTCAGAGGAAAGATGTTGAATATACCACATAACTATGGTGGTTGGCCAGAACCAGTTTTTTGCTGGTTTTGTGGTCCTTGGAGAAGTCCTTCAGAGAGGTGATTTTTCACTCTGCAATGTGAATACCCGTCTAGCTCCAATATTAGAGAGA
>NW_008236771.1:383264-389952 GCF_000691975.1 Corvus brachyrhynchos | reverse complement strand
CTCCTCT
Source organism: Corvus brachyrhynchos (assembly GCF_000691975.1). Lineage (NCBI taxonomy): Eukaryota > Metazoa > Chordata > Aves > Passeriformes > Corvidae > Corvus > Corvus brachyrhynchos. The sequence goes on along the minus strand of NW_008236771.1, from coordinate 389,945 downwards.
AAAGAGAAAATGCAGGCAAAAGAAATTATATTAAATTCAAATGAAAACAAGATAAAATGTTAGAAAACTGTTTACAGAACTCTGCTACAGGAAAAACCGTATGATAAAAATTTCAAAGCTGGACAGTTTATAGAAAAAGGTTCTGAAGTGATTGGTGACAAGCAAAAAATAGAGGTCAGAGAAACTATGCTTGTGTTAATTGGAGTGGAAAATAATTGCTCATGAGGCAATCATCTCTTCCTTTTAACTGGTTTACTATTTCTCATTCTTTACCTTTTCTGACCTATTTTATCTTAAAATGCCCTTTTTCGACAATACTTGTCTCAATTGTCTCAACACTTGCACAAATAGCCAATTTTTTCTTGACAGCTTGACTTTTAATTATGTCTTTTCTGGCCTTTTTTTTTTTTTTTTTTTTTATTCCCTGGATGTATTTATTAACCTTACTTTGATTTGTTGTGAGTGTGCTGACACAGCAGTAATTCTGGTTTCCACTTGTTAGCTGTAAGCAGGAGTTACACCTAAGTCCTCCTAATGCCACCAAGAAAATCTGATTCTCCTGCATCTGCATCCTGAGTCCTTAAACCTCTGGATAATGTAGCAACCTGTGAAGCACATACATTCCTACAGGCCAAGGTAAAGAAAAATATGATCAGTAATTAGGTGTCGTGATTTATACACCTATTTCTTCTAGATCCTACTTGCTTCGAGAGTACTAATGTGTGATTAATGTGGTCTTCCTTTTGAAATCTCAGCTGAAAATACTAAGTCCTGGGTGAACAGATGGTGAATTAAATTGAATGATAAGAGGGAAGAAGCTAAAGCACTTTTGAACAAGAAATAGGCAGGCACAGGATGGAAACGGCATTTTCATTCCTTAAAGGGGAAATACACAATATGCCTTGCTGACCTAGGGCAGGGCCCTCCTAAATATTCCATTTATTTGTTTGTGGTTGTCTCTTTATTTAATTCTTAATTTTTTCAGCACAGTGTGTAACACTGAAAAACACTGAAATACCAGTTTCACCAGAAAAACACTGAAACCTCCAGTTCTTCCTCAGAACATATCCTGCTCATATCAATGCTATAAGGAGGGCAGGTTCTCTCTGCAGAACTGCCAGTTCACTTCTGGTGAATACTCTTCCATCCTGGGAAATACTTCTTTTTGGAGTTTGTTGAGCTTTTGATGGGATACCCTTCCTTCTCAGACCAGGGTAAAAGAGCAGAGGAGACTGCTGTTCTACTAAGTTCTTTATTTCATAGTCTCATAGCTTTCTTGAAGGCAGAGTTCAAGGGGTTACATGATAAAGCCAAGCAGCAAGAGCAGCAACAGCAGGCAGAAAACAGATTCTCCTTCTAATTCTAGTTTCTTCTCCTATTTTTTTCTTATGAAAGTGTGGATTATATTTGTTAGTTGACCAATAAGATTAACACACAATTCCAGTTTTCCTTTTCTTAACCTATCCTGGTCTAATTCTAACAATCCTAAGTCTTACACAAGTGTTACATAGGTATTACACAGATTTGCATATACAGTTTCTATCAGCTCTTATTGTTTATGTGGACACTCTATCAAAAAAATGTGAGCAGCACAGTTCTATCTATATTTTGTCTAAAGTAAAAGAAATTCAGTAAAAATGTAACACTGCTGCAGTAAGAACTGTGTTTAAGGTCTCTGCTGCAGCTTTTTAATGTTTAAGGCACTTAGCTTATATTTCTACCAAAAGTTAAAAATCTGTATTTCTATTTCACTTTGGTGTGACTTCATGTATCTCAGCTTATCCAAAGGTTTTAATTCAACCCCCGTGCTTTGGCCTCCCTCTGGGCCTGAGTCCAGAGGAGCTTTCACTCCAACAGGGGTTATACTGCATTGCCAAGATACCCCACGGATCCCAGATCACCAGAGGAGAAGGGACCAACTGGAAAGGCACAGGAGAGGATATCTCTGTCCTTTTAGTTGAAGGGGAAGGATGATTCCTTCTCAGCATGAAGAATTCTGTAGCAGAGTACAGGAGAGAGTTCCTGAAGAGACTCCTCCGCCACTGCAAGGATGCAGCCGAAAAGACAGGCCAGCTCCTGGAAGTGTTCTGCTTCTGCTGAGCTTCTGTTGCTTGTGTCATTAACATCTGGAGCTTCTGAACTTGTAAGACTATCACATTTCTGGTTTATAGCATCCCATATCTCCAGTGCAATATGCTTTACTGAACCAATAAATCCAGCAGCAGATGTGTGTGCATCTCATCTGTGAAGTTATGCCTGGCTGAGACAGCCTTTCAATATTGTGTTTTCTACTGCCAGTCCACTTGAAGGGACTTTGTTCTATCCTTTTGGCTACTAACCCTTCTTCTCCAAATCCCATTGCTTAAAATAAAACCTTTGAATGGGATGTTTAGACAGTTTTATGCACATAAAAAGCAAGCAGATGTATAGAACATTTTTTAATTCCTCCCTGTGTGTTTCTAGGCTGGTTCTTAGAAGATTAGAGAAAACTATTACGCATACACGAATGTGTTCATTTTGTTTCACACATCTGCTCTTTCAAAGTGGAACTTCTGTGGAGGAGTTTTGGAGAATCACATCAAATAGAACAAGAGCACCACAACACAGAGGTTGGTAAACCAACACTCAGGAAACGCTAAACTCCAGAGGCTGATCTGGGGGGGGAAAAAACGGTGTGGAGTTTGTTATAGAGATTGAAATATCTACACCAAATGCTTATAAGATCTGGTTTGATCCAGATATCCACCCCCACAATACTTGAAGCAAAATATTACACAACCATGATCTTTGAATTACTAACTTCTTAATGTGGGTCAAAATTTTACTTGTGTTTCATCTGTCCATTGTTTTCCTTTGAATCTTTTTGACTAGTTTGGAGGGCAGCTGGCCACTAAGTCCTGGCATTTGGTGGGATTGAGGGTATATGAATATAGTCCTCTTCACAAAAAAATGTGGTGCAGATGCTCATCAGACATAGCTCCACCTGTGTTCATCATCATGTACCCCGCCCTTTCTACAGTTTTAATCACCCTTGGGAGAAATAGGGTGGGTGAGCACAACAAAGCACATTAAGATGTCTCAGCGTGTGGTGTCTTAGACATGGTTTTCAGGGGTACTGAGCTTCAGAACTGAAGCAGTTCATATTTTTCAATTCTTTCTACATGCATCCTTCACCATTGTTACCCAAAAAGAGGAAAAAAGGCCCGTGTCCTTGGATCAGATGCAGAAAGAAGAAATTTGTTATTTGTGCCAGCTAAAGCTAGCTCCTACTGCAATTTCTCTGACATTTGGAGGCTGAATGTTCTGCAGATGAGGGAAATAGTTCAGAAAGTGTGCAAAGAAGGTGTTTGTATGTGTGCGTGCTCTCTGGTTCATTGGATATCAGGAGAACTGAAGGTCAAATCAGAAAATGGGTGAAGATTAAAGGTGAATAAAAACACTTGTGAATATATAGGATTTAAAATATGAACTTGCTTTCTATACCAGATGAAGAAGATGTGGAGAGAGAGAGTCAACAAAAGGAACCATTACAAATATTTCTTGTATCCGCCTACTTGGATGTGCAACAGAAGCAGCTGCTTAAGCTATTTTTAAGTTTCCTAATACTTGCTGGAGATGAAGTTACTGACTTCAAGATCATGTTGCTGGCCACACTGGAACATGGTGTCATTCCAACTGCTGACAATACATAGCAACAGGGATTTAAAAGTGCTGAATGTTCCCTAATTCTGTCTAAATGTGATTGCTGATTTAGTATGCAGCATATATATTCACTTTACTATTCTTTTCCATAAACAATTAAATACAATGTATAAAACACAAAAATGCATAAATATCACAGTGTTCAGTGCCTCACATTTGATTGACTACAGGAATTACTGAGATGAGAAATGAGCTGAAAAGCACAATTTCAACTTTAGAATTTAGTTATTACTTAAACAGTACTGCTTAATAATCTTCTTGTTGAATGCTTAGTCATCCATTTGATAAGAAGGCACTCATAATGCTCCTGCAAGCTCTGGAAGATGGCTCAGTGTCTTCAGGATCATATCTGAATTTATTTTTCTTGGCAAAAAAAAAAGTACTCCAAGCCCTATATGCATCTGCTGACAATACATAGCAACAGGGATTTAAAAGTGCTGAATGTTCCCTAATTCTGTCTAAATGTGATTGCTGATTTAGTATGCAGCATATATATTCACTTTACTATTCTTTTCCATAAACAATTAAATACAATGTATAAAACACAAAAATGCATAAATATCACAGTGTTCAGTGCCTCACATTTGATTGACTACAGGAATTACTGAGATGAGAAATGAGCTGAAAAGCACAATTTCAACTTTAGAATTTAGTTATTACTTAAACAGTACTGCTTAATAATCTTCTTGTTGAATGCTTAGTCATCCATTTGATAAGAAGGCACTCATAATGCTCCTGCAAGCTCTGGAAGATGGCTCAGTGTCTTCAGGATCATATCTGAATTTATTTTTCTTGGCAAAAAAAAAAGTACTCCAAGCCCTATATGCATTTAAAATGTTCAGATTTTTGGATAGAACTCTCTCTGAGTACTTTTGCCTCACTTAATCATCCGGGCACCTGTTCCCTAAGTGGGGCCAGGTTTCACCCCGTGGGTGGGTATCACCACAGCCAGGTCCCCTGCAGGGGCCGAGCTGCTTGGCATGCCTAGATCCCAGCACCATCTGCGTGCAGATTCAGAGGAGAGGCAGGGAAAGTCACCTTTTGTGTAACAGACTAATTGCTAAAGGAGCTGTGCAGGAAGAAGGAGGTTTGTGATCCTCCAGAGCGAAAGGGGAATCAAAATGGCTCTCTGGGGTTTTTTTTGGAGGGAGTCTATTGTATTGTATTGTATTGTATTGTATTGTATTGATTTGGCTTCGTTTGGGGGTTTTGGTTGGTTGGTTTGGGATTTTTTAAAATTGCTTTTCTTTCCTGTTTGTGTGTTCATCTTACAGAAGTTCTGACGCCACCTGCAGGTGAAATTTCCTCTGACGCCCATCTCCCTCTCTTTTCTACACACCTGCCAAATGGTCTCGCCCGTGGCCTTTTATCTCCTCTGGCACTTGCCAGACCCTTCACAGCAATGCAACAGAGCAACACCGAGAAATGAAACAACCAACCACCCTCCTTTTGCTGTGGTAGTTTCTGACAAGTCGGTGAATTAAATCAGATTATGGAGGTCTCATCAGTGTAGAGGCCAGTACTAAAGGTGTGATGCTCAGCAGCAGAACCCCTGCTTCTGACATAGCCAGCAAAACTACCAGTGACAACAGTAGATGGTTTATGGCAATGCAGTGATATTTCTGATGGGGTTTTTTTTTCCCATTTCTGCTTCTAAAATAGGAATACTAATAGAATGGAATACCCATGCATGTGGCATTCTTAGAATGACATTCCATATATATTGTACTTTTAATTCTAAGAATTGCTTAAATAATCTCTTTTTTATAATAGTTGTTATCAGTTTTCACGTTCAAAAACAAAATCTAAATGCAAAATGAAAGACTACATACAAACATGCTATTTCAAACCTGATCAATTTAGTATGGTTTTTAATAAATGCTTCCTGTGCTCATTACAATTTTGCAATTAAAACTGAAGAAAAACAATCATTTTATACTGGCATTGCAATGATGATAGGGCCATCTCCACTATATACATGTTTAACTCATTCATTATTACATTATTTAATTAGAAAAAAGGAAATGAAATATAGACTCCTTCTCCCTAGGTGATCAATTAGACTTCCCTATTCTTATTTCTCTCCTCTCCTCCTTATTAAGAAATTACAGGGTTTAGTTCCTATTTCCATCTGAAAGCAGGGCCCTCTGTTACAACAGACTATTGAGCTAAAATACAAAATTTTGATTGAGAAATAAAGCCAGATTACTGTAGTAACTATTTGACTTAAAACACACATTTCAAGGAAAATATTTTTTATACTTATTTAAGTACTGATGAATTAATGGTTAGGCAGCAAGAAGACTGAACATTGCAGTGAAGAATCTCAGTTATAATGCTGTTCTTCTGTTTTAATTATTCAGGAGCATGGTTACCTGATATAAAAGAATCATAAATGGTTGGGTTGGAAGGGACCTTAAAGATCATCTGGTTTCCTGATGGAAACCCCCTGCCATGGAAAGAGATGTATTTCACTAGACCAGGTTGCTCAAAGCCCCATTCAACCTGGCCTTGAACGTTTCCAGGAATGGGGCATCCGCAGCTACTGTGGGCAACCCGTGCCTTCCCACCCTCACAGAAAAGAATTTCGTCCTAATATCTGATATAAACTTACCTTCTTCCAGTTTGAAGCCCTTACCCCTTCTCCTGTCACTCCATGCTCTTATAAAAAGTCCCTCTCTGCCTTTCTTGTGGGCACCCTTCAGGTACTGGAAGGCCATAATTAGGGCCTCCAAAGCCTTCTCTTCTCCAGGCTGAACAATCCCAATTCTCTCAGCCTTTCCTCATAGCAGAGCTGCTCCATCCCTCTGATCACCTTGGTGGCCTCCTCTGGACTCTCCAACAGCTCCATGTCCTTCCTGTGCTGGGACCCCAGAGCTGGAGGCAGCTCTGCAGGTGGGGTTTCACCAGAGCAGGGCAGAGGGGCAGAATCCCCTCCTCCCCTGCTGCCCACGGGGCTTTGGATGCAGCCCAGGACAC
>NW_008236771.1:382600-383250 GCF_000691975.1 Corvus brachyrhynchos | reverse complement strand
TTAAACCTCATGAGATTCCCACAGGCCACTTTTCAAGCTTGTCTAGATCCCTCTGGATGGCATCCCATCCCTCAGGAGTGTCAGCTGCACCGCTCAGCTTGGTGTCATCTGCTGAAGGAACACTCGATCCCTTCATTTGTGTCATTAATGAAGATATAAAATAGAACTGGTCCCAATACAAACCCCTGAGAGGCACCACTTGTCACTGATGTCCATCAGCACTCTGAGTTGCTGACCACAACACTTGGATGTGAACGTCCAATCAATTCCTTTTCCATTGAACAGTCCATCCATCCAATCCACGTCTCTCTGTCTTGGTTTGAAAGACAGGTGTCTGCTAAGGAAGGCAGGAGTCTCCCTTGGAATGGCAGATGCAACCACCTTCCCTCCGCATTATTATAATTTTGAAATTAAGGGGCTTTCAGGCAAAGATACGAGGAACAGGAATAACAGTTCTTTACTATTATATATCTATGTGTGTATAACAAGGCAAACAAACAGCAATAACTGCGGCAGTAACAGCAGACAGAAGCACAAACCCAGCCCCAGCCCTCTCGGCTGTCGGGCCCTTTCCCCTCGGGTGCAGTTCCGCTCGCAGCCGGCAGGGGCGCTGGCGGCTCCCGGTGAGCAGGGCAGGTGCGATGGTTCCC
>NW_008236771.1:381253-382524 GCF_000691975.1 Corvus brachyrhynchos | reverse complement strand
GGGGCCAGCCGATCCCGGTGTCCGGCCGGACCCTCGGGAACAGCAGGCTGGAACAGCAGGGACGAGCACAAATCCCGGGTGGCAGACGAGATGGATCGGACTCCGGAGCCGCCGTGAGGACCCCCGGAGGTCCGGGCAGGCAGGGCGTGCGGGGCTACACAGCAGCGAAGGCTCCAAGCAACGGCGGGGGCAGGGCGGCCGCAGCCCAGCTCCCAGCGGGGCAGGGAAGGTGGGCTTGGGATCCCGGGGTCTCTCCCTGAGGCACCCAAGCAGATGGTGAAAAGATCCCTCTCTTAGTCAGGTCGGGTGTTAGGGTCCCGGTACAACAGCTGCTCCAGTTAGCAGGCTCCACTCATGGTAGAAGGAAGGCAAGAGAAGGTGGAAGCCCACAGCGGCAATGAATTCTCTCCACAACAACAGCAGCCTCTCTCCCCTCCGAATGCTGGGAGAACAAGAGAGCTAGGGGCTCCACCCAACCGCCTTTTCCCCATCCAGATCTTGTGGCATCTCTGCCCCACATGAGAAAACCCCAGGTAAAAGAGGGTAGCCAGCTGGACCCCTCCCCCTGTGGCCAGGTCTTTTTGTCTCTCTGAAGTATCCAGTAATTATTGTCTCCTAGAACATGTATGGGGAAAATTCTTTAAGAGAAAAAGAAAAAGAAAAGAACTCCTAAACCCCCAACACCCTCCAATTTAGAAGGATGTTCTGGGGAACTGTGCCAAAGGCTTTACATAAAGCTACATAAGGCTTTACTCCACTGATGGAGTCATTCCATCATAGAAGACCACAAGGTTGCTCAGGCAGGACTTGCCCTTGGTGCAGCTGTGCTGGGTGTCTGGAATCACCTTCCTATCCTCCATGAGCCTTAGCAGAGTTTCTAGGAGGATCTGTCCATGATCTTCCCAGGCACAGAGGCTGACAGAGCAGAGTTCCCAGGGTCCTCCTTTCTAGCCTTTTTAAAGATGGGTACAATGTTTTCCCTTTCCAGTCACCTGGGATTTCACTTGATTGCTTTGACTTTTCAAATATCATGGAGAGTGGCTTGACAACTACATCAGCCAATTCCCTTGGGACTCTGGGATGAATCCTGTCGGGTCCTAAATACATTCAGGTTGTTGGGGTTTTAAGAGGTCTAGGTATTTTTTCTGTTAAAGGAATTTTCCCCCATTCTGTTACTAAGACGATAAATTGCTGGGTGCCTAAGAGAAAACAAAAGACCTGGCTACCCTTTTGTTTCACCTGGGTGTGTGGTCAGTTGGGTCTCGGTGTTC
>NW_008236771.1:350899-380784 GCF_000691975.1 Corvus brachyrhynchos | reverse complement strand
TGTTACTGCCATAGTTACTGTTGTTTGTTTGACTGGTTATACACATATAGATATATAATAGTAAAGAACTGTTATTCCTATTTCCCACATCTTTGCCTAAAGGCCCTTGATTTCAAAATTATAATAACTCAGAGGGAAAGGGGTTACATCTGCCATTCCAAGAGAGGCTTCTGCCTTCCTTAGCAGACACCTGTCTTTCAAACCAAGAAATAGGTTCCTCGGGTGGTCCTGAACCTGGTCTTTTCTTAGAGTGGGAAGCACTTTGCTCCCCATACCCTGTCCTGCTGTCCATCCACTCAAGAGCTGAGGGAATAGAGTTGCCAGTGAAGACTGAGGCAAAAAACCTTCTCAGCCTTTTTTTTATCTGTTGTTACCAGTTTACCAGCATTGACAGGCACACCTTCTTTGATTTGAGGACAGTTGCATGGTTTATTTCATTTATAGAATCATAGAATATCCAGTGTTTGAAGGGATCCAGGATCATCAAGTCCAGCTCCTGGTCCTGCACAGGGCAGTCTCACCCTGGGCCTGACAGCATTGTCTAAATGCTGGGAAGCACTTTGCTCCCCTCACCCTGTCCTGCTGTCCATCCACTCAAGAGCTGAGGGAATAGAGTTGCCAGTGAAGACTGAGGCAAAAAACCTTCTCAGCCTTTTTTTTATCTGTTGTTACCAGTTTACCAGCATTGACAGGCACACCTTCTTTGATTTGAGGACAGTTGCATGGTTTATTTCATTTATAGAATCATAGAATATCCAGTGTTTGAAGGGATCCAGGATCATCAAGTCCAGCTCCTGGTCCTGCACAGGGCAGTCTCACCCTGGGCCTGACAGCATTGTCTAAATGCTTCTTGAACTCAGCTGCTGTGACCACTTCCCTGGGGAGCCTGTTCCAGTGCCCAAACACCTTCTGGGTGAAAAACCTTTTCCTGATATCCAGCATAAACCTCCCCAACACAGCTTCAGGCCATTCCCTCAGGCCCTGTCACTGGTCACCACAGACAAGAGATCAGTGTCTGCTCTCCTCTTCCCCTCATAAGGAAGTTGCAGACCCCAGTGAGGTCTTTCCTCTTCAGGCTGAACAGACCAAGTGACCTCAGACACTCCTCATATGGCTTCTCCTCCAGACTCTTCACCATCCTTGTGGCCTCCTTTGGACATTCTCTAATAGCTGAATGTCTTTCTTATGTTGTAGTGTTCCAAACTGCCCCCAGGACGTGAGGTGAGGCCTCCCCAGTGCAGAGCAGAGCAGGACAATCCCCTCCCTTTCCCAGCTGGTGATGCTGTGCCTGATGCCCCCCAGGACACGCTTGGCCCTCCTGGCTGCCAGGCACTGCTGACTGTCCAACTTGCCATCAGCCAGGACCTCCAGCTCCCTTTCCATGGTGCTGCTCTCCAGCCTCTCATGCCCCAGTCTGTCTGTAACTCCAGGGTTGCCCCATCCCAGGTGCAGAGTGCAGCACTTTCCCTTGTTGAACTCCACATAGCTGGTGATTGCCCAGCTCTCTAACTCATAAAGGTCTCTCTGCGCGGCCTCCCTGCCTTTGAGGGAGTCAACAGCTCCTCCCAGTTTTGTATCATCTGCAAATTTGCTGAATATCCCTCCCAGTCATGCATGCAGGTCATTTATGAAGACATTGAAGAGCACAGGGCCAAGAATGGAGCCCTGCAGAACCCTGCTAGTGACAGGTCACCAGTGCGATGTACCCCAATCACTGCAACTTTGGTCACCCATCACATTATGCGTTTATCCAGCTGTGTCCTGGACATTTTGTCCAGAAGGATCCTTTGAGAGACAGGATCAAAAGCTTTACTGAAATCCAGAATACTACGTCAGTTGGCTTTCCTTGATCCCATAGGTGGGTTATCTTGTTGCAAAAGGAATTAGATTTGACAAGCAAGACTTTCCCCAGAGAAAGATGTGCTTGCTGTGACCAATGGCTACATTGTCCTCTACTGAATTGTTTTTTACTACCTCTCATATATTCAGTAATATCTCCATAATTTTACCAGGCACTGAAGTGAAACTGACAGGCCTGTAGTCCCCAGGGTCATCCTTCTTGCCCTTCTTGAAAATTGGGACATTGTTTTCAGCTTCTGGGGAACGGAGACCTCTCCAGATTCCCAAGACCATTCAAAAATCGAGAGAGGCCTTACAATGACATCAGCCAGCTCTTTGAGTATCCTCAGATTAATCCCATCAGGCCCCATAAATTTAGAGGGATTTGTTACACTTTAAACTCACATTCTCTGATTAATGAAAAAGCTGATTGGAAAGGTAGTTAATAATTAATGAGCCTGATCTCTATCTAGTGCATATATAATTAAGAAAGGTGTGATTGTTCTTTTCTCATTAGCAATTCAATAGTTATCTTGTGCCTAATACATCCATACAGACTTCAGCATCTAGCATCCACATAAAAATTGACTTCAAGATATGGTGAGAGGTTGCCTGGCAACAGCTCTTTTATTTTATTTTGAATGGCATTTTTGGGGCAGAGAGTGAGGAAGGGAAGAGCTGGGAAAAAAGTCGACTCGAGAGGCTTGCTCTGGTCTAGATTCCTGTGTTTCTACAGGACTGTGATTCTGCTCAGTGTGGATGTGGGCCCACTTGGGACTGCGCCTTGCGGCTCTGTCAGTGGCTCGTCTTTCCCTTTGTGTCTGACTCAAGCTGTGTAGCTCCTTCTTCCACCCAGACAAACCAGCCTCATTAAGAGACACAAATAAACTGAGATTATTTTGATGTCCATCACATGAGGAAGTTCTGTGATGTCTGGCTCCAGAGAGGAGTGCTTTCTCTTTGGAATATGTGCCAGGATCGTCACATGGCAAAGAAGGATCTTCATGCAGAGCAGGGTTTAGTCTCCTTTCTGCTGATTGCACAATAGTGCTACTCAGTCCTCCCCAGGGCTACTAAAATTTTCAGGTCTGCTCACATGGAGTGTGAGTCTTGGGACTATAAGCAGCAAATAAACATTGAAAATGTCATTTCTCAGAATATTTGGGACCTGTGTCCCCATGACACTCAGTTTAGTGTAGATAGGATAGTTCAGTCATTTTTTTAGATTTTTTGAGTGCTTTGTTCTGACTCAATCATAAAGTATTATAAAATACTTTATATTGAAATAAAATGAAAATAGGTCAAAGGAAAAGAAAAGGTGAGAAGATTGGAAAATCAAAATACACCACCAAAGCAGTACACTGAGAAAGCAAGATGTAAGCTAAAAGGCATGCTAATATGCCAACAGTACAACCTAGAAAACTGAAAAAGAAAGCTAAAAAGAAAAGAACAAAATGCAAAAAACAAAACAAACCCCCCCCCCAGAACTTAATATCCGATCTTTTATTTTTCTGTCATGTTTCTGGACTACCTACAAATCCAACATGTGTTTCTGTAAAAGCTGTAGTAGCCTAAAAAAAAAAATGTTGACTGACCATAAAACTCTCATTGGGAAAAGCAAATCAAATCTTGCAAAATCCCTGGACCTTTTAACAGCAGCAAATCAAGACTATGAGGTCCTGACTCTGCTCCTTACGATGCCGCCTTGTAAGGACTGTAATTTTCCTCTGCACACTGCTGCCATTCTTCTCCATCTATTCCCTCCTGGTAGAAAAGTAATGAAATCACTTGTTTCTTAGTTCACTTGGAACATTATCCAACAGTTTTCTCTGCATCCCATCGAGTTCATATATTGAAACTGAGAGATTTTGAAAGAGTATTGCTAACCTTTGAGCTTTTGATTGGGCTTGTTCTTGTCAAAAAATCCAATCTATCTTATTCTTGTCTTTTAGTTTTGGATTTAAAGTAAATGCATCACACATGTAAAGTGCTGAAGACAGAAGTGCCTAATGTGTCAACTCCCATATTAAAAAGGCTCCTGCTTTATATTGTGGGCTCTTTTGATACCCCAGAAAATAAATTCTTGGGGGAAAATATAATGGATTTTTTTCATACTATTCTTTTAATGAATGCTGGATGCTACATGGGAAGATTTGGATTCATTTTGCTGGTTTTGTTTTGAGGCAAAATAAAAACCAAAGAAGTGAGATACAAGCAAAGGGATCAACATCAGGACTAAGAGAACAGTCTCAGTATGAACTAGGTCTTCTAGAGCTGCTTTTAAACTTAGCCTTTTTATTTGTTTTTCTACTCTTGCTTTCACTTGCAGCATTGTAGGTGATAACAGCAATGGGAAATACCCAAAAACTACCAGCTGCATGGAACTGACAGCCTTCTAAGGCCATTATCACTTGGTCCTTCTCTGAAACAGAGTAAAATCTCATCTACATCATTTTATATTTTGAAAGGAAAGGATGAGCATATATGTATCCCAGTGTCAGAAAGCAATTTAGTGTCTGTGCTTATAAAATAGGCATTCATGCAAATGACAATAATAGTTGTTAATTTACTTAGGCTTTCTGAACAACTTCGCTATTACTGGCAGAGAGTTTTGGTGGTTTTCAATCTGATGTTTGAACTAAGTAATAAAAAATGGCATTCACTTTTCTGTGCAAAATAATGTTTCAAGTCTAAATTCTAACCCTGCCCCTCAGAGTGACTGCAGACTCTCCTACCATGGTATTACCTGGAAACTGCACTAGTACATATTCAGCTATGAATGGAAATACTGTTACACAAAGGATTTAGGACAGTAACCTGTCAACCCAGCCTGAAATTCTTTCTCTCTCTTAGAGCACTTCATTAATTGCTGATTTCTGAGAGCAGCCTTTCAGCCAGTGGTACATGAATGTACTAATTTAGAACGTTTCATTAGTTTGCTTTACAAATTGTCAAAGGCAGCAGCAGCAAAGTTTTCACAAAAGGCCGTGGATATAACAGCTGTTTCTTACTTTGTCTGCTATGACTGTCCCTCTGTCAGGAATGAAATTCAATTGATTTGACATGATTTGCTCTAGATAAATCCATGCAGGCTCTATCTTACTGCTTTATTATCCAAATACTTTGAAACAGTCACATACAATTTTTTCCTGTATCATCCCAGGAATCAGTATCGAGTGGGACTGCAACTCTTCATGTAGTCCCTTCCACATGCCTTTTTAAAAAATAAATAACACAGTGGACTTCCTTCTGCTCTTCCTTTTTTCCTTGAAGATATTTTGAAAATAATTGCTGGGGTTTGCAGAGTGCTGACTGGAATACACATAACTTGTTTTCTATTCTTTCAAGGCTCTTTCTCCCATTTCCTTGCCAGTTCTTTGACTCCTAGCTAAAGCTATGTTTTGTTCAGGCAATAATCACAAATAAGCTGGAATTGTCTTTCTGTGAAGAAAGAAACAAAAGAGAGAGATAAATGCTCCAGCCTTCTCTGTTCCTCCTTTATTTCCTTTCCCCTTAGTTAAACTGCTGAATTATAAATTTCTTTATGGTCCTCCCTACATGAGTTTAATTTATTTTTCACATTTTTTTCAGCCTGTGCAACACACTGTGCCTCATTTTGTGCCTTAGTTTTTTTAAATTTACAGTTACATGCTCAGGTTAATCCTTTAAATTCATGTGCCACTTAGTTGTAACCTTTTAATAACAATGTAATTCAGGCACATCATCTTTCCAGAAAGAATTCAGCTTAAGCTGAATTCAATCCTTGCGGTTTCTGTGTTTAAGAAAAGACCTAAGCCGAAGGTGTCCCCACCAGTGGTTGTAACATGAAGGCTGCAGTGGGGCTGTTTTTCCCAGAACTCAAACACTGCGTTGCCCTCAGCCCTGTGTCACCTCTTTCCAAACACTTGTGTGATGAACACACAAGTAGTTCCTCACTGATTCTGACAGATGGAACCCAAGCAAACAGGGAGAGGCTGATGGGCAGCAATCTTCTTCACCAACATGGCTTTTTGTAGACACAATGTGTGTCTTCTCCATATTAGCAGCAGTGCAATACAATCCTAGTGAAATTTTATATGAGGATAAACAGAAGAGGTAAGCTAGACCTGTGAATTCCAGTGACAAATGGTATCCCTCAAACTACATCAGTCAAGTCCAATGCTTGTTTTCATCTTCCTTTCTGCAGTAACTGGCTTTAAATGCCTAACAGTCTCCATGAGTATCCCTTTATTGTCCCCTCAGATAAAGTAGTGGTGTTTTCCAATCTCCTGTATCTTGGCAGAATAAAACACATATTTAAGAATTGACATCAAAATATTAGTTCCTATTTCAGCTGAACACTGGAACCAATTAGTGACTTGGACAGAAGGAATGGGTATTTGCATGTGATCTCTGGTGATATGAGCTATGGAAACAATAAATGTATTCCAACAAGTCATTTGGTACTTCTACAGTGGAAAAATAAATAACCTAAGCGCTGCTCTGTTATTTTCACAGGAGAAACAAAAATGCCCTAGGAAAACTGATCATTGAAAAGGGAACTGAAACCAAGTGGTTTGATTGTTAAAACTAAGTACCATTTGCAGATGGCAGTACTTGTGTTAACTTTGTCAACCACTCTGTTACATAATTAGGTAAAATGAAAATGAACTTTCAAATTTTGCTTCCATTTAATTGCCCAGTTCACATATTGAAAAATATATTAAAGTAGTATAGGCAAGTATAACCAGATTTTGAGGGGTTTGTGATGTATTTTCCTCAAGTATCAGAGAATTTGAGAATCTTGAGAATATATTATATTTAAATTTTTAAGCCTTGGCACATACATATGATTAGGTATATCCCACAAATAACTTGTTTCTAGAAAGATCTTAATATGTTCTACAGATTTTTGAAAATATTATTTTATTAGATTGCCCATTTGCAGGTTTTGAAATTTTTTTTAAGACAAATATTAGAAAGACAAATTGTATTTCTTTCTCAAATTACTAACCCAGTTTTGTGATAGTGTTAAAAATGTGAATTTACAGTTGTTAACTTTTATAATATGGTGTGCTAACTGAAAAATAAGCTAGAATGCTATTGGTAAATTCCTTAGTCATGAATTTCTCAAGCATAATTTAGCAAAGCATTATACATAGCAAGAGTTTTCATCCATCAAAATATAAATCTCTAAATAACTGTCCTTACAGTTTTGCTTCTCATTATATTTCAATGAACAAAATTTCTTCAATGAGCTTTAAATTCTGTTTGCTATAAGAGGAAGTTGACCTTGGATATTAGGAAGCAATTCTTTACTGTGAGCACGGTGAGGCACTGGCACAGGTTGCTCAGAGAAGCTGTGGCTGCCCCATCCCTGGAGGTGCTCAAGGCCAGGTTGGATGAGGCTCTGAGCAACCTGGGATAGTGGAAAGTGTCCTTGTCCATGGAATGGGATGAGCTTTGGGGTCCCTTCCAACCCAAGGCATTCTATGATTCTGTGAGTCTGTGAACACAGGTGACATTGCTGGTTTCTGGCTCTGTTGCTAGGGCCTATTTGGAGACTTACATGCCTTCACACTTTTGTCTGTAATCATTTACCTAGCCAATCCTACCAGATCATCTTTGAAAAGGCTATCAGTTTTTATTATGATTTTTGCCATTATACTCAATGGCAAATTGAAAGTCATTACAAGTTTAAACTATCTTACTAGCATTAAAGAGATGCAGATTAGAATGTTATGATTTTGTTCTTTCCATCCACAGCAATCATTTTGCTGAACTATTACATTTCCTACCAAGAAAACAATTATGACATCAAAGAAAAGACTTAATAACTTGTGGCATCTAGCTCAACCCACAAAAACTCAGAGTTTTTGGCTTACATAAGTAATGAACAAATGAACCGTATCTTTCCATCTTAAGGGACCTTCCCAAAATTCACCAACAGCCTCAGGTCTGCCAAAAACTTTATAAATACTACAGTATGAGAAGCATAATACATACATTTGATTAACTCCTGGCTTGTGTTTTAGCTTTCCCAAGAGACTGGTAATAACACTGGCAGGCATTTAGGCTCTCCTTTTTTTAAACCTGCCTTCCTTCCCTACAGCTTTCCATTGGTTTAGGGCTCCTAGCAGCACACCACGTGTCACAGTTACAATTGACAAGAAAAGATACTCTATTCTATTAATTAATTTATGCCGCTGAACAACCACTATATAAACCTATGACTCTGGACCCTGACTTGTTACCAGGGGCCTCTGAGGTTAAGACTTCATAAAGGTCCTGGTGTCATCTGCCCATCCTTTACCAGTGGCACAAATACCTGCCAGCTGCATCTTCTAAACTATGGGAGTGATTATGGTTCCTTTAAAATTTTGTGCTTTGAGCAATGGTATTTTAAGGTCTGGCTGTTGAGAAACGGAGCTGTCTGCAGGGCAGAGAGAAATGGAGCATCTCATCAGACATCCCAAGGCAGACTTCCACTGCTCTTTAGTCTGACCCTGCAGTCTTTGACTCACGCCATTGGTTAGTAATGAAAAGATTTTTAGACTATTTGGAGCCATTTAGTTCCCTTATATCTTCAATTTTCTCTTTAATTGAAAATAAGTGGTTTTCCTTTTATATGTTTTTCTCAAAACATACTTTCCAATAAATAAAACAAAACCAAATACATATAAATAAAGATTTCACAGGTCCTAGCAGCAGCAATATAATTTCTCATTCCTGAATCACAAAATACATTTAAAAACTTCATTTACTGATGATATTGATCAATCTCTTTTATGTAGATAATTGCTTAGATTTACATATTTTATTTTAAAGCTAGGTTTGGCCTATTGTGCAGAAAAGAAAAATAGGCTACACTTTTGTTACAATCCAATCAAAACAGAAATATCCATGCTTCCTTCACCTAAAAATGTTTAGGCAAAATGTCCTGTGGCAACATTGCAGTGAGAACGGTCTTGCTGAGCAGCTGAACACTGCATTTTGAGTGATATGGGGCTCTGTTGGACTGGAGCTCATGCACAGTTCTGCTGATTTGCTGAACTCTGTGGAAGCAGAGAAGCAGAATCATCAGCCTGTGATGAAACTTTTAATCTCCCTATAAATCGGAAAGTTAGCCCAGCAAGCTTTGAACACATCAAAACTCAGAATATGCACTTGGAGCAGACCTTTTAAGATGAAACCTATTTTATCTGAACACTGTATGTTTTCTGATCATAAGTACAGAGAGCTCTTTCAGAGATGCCAGATCTTTCTATAGTTAGTTTCCTTTTAAGATTGATTTTTATGCATGTAATATTTTTGGATCAGATAGGTTCTACAAAAGCATTAAGGATTCCTTTGCATTCACAGTGAAGAAAAAATATTTTCCCTTGAGGGAAGTGAAAAGCTCTAAAAAACCGTAAGTTCTGTCACACCAAGTTTAATAGGAGGGGAATGATACCTTGTAACCAGCTCTTCATACTATCATGATGTTCTAAGGTAAAGATAGTACTGAAGCTCCTCTGCATAGGAATTAAAATCTTTTTGGATATGTTTGATCTCTTTAGTGAGTGACTGACTGACTGGTGTTTAAGAATTTACTGTCCCTGGAGTGGGACACACTTAACTGGGTATTACTTTTTCAAGGATAAATATCCCGGATTTAAACGTGGCTCCTTAGCCCAGAGGGTTTGCTATTTTAATGCTGTCTATGTCATGATATCAGCAGTATTTGTATAGACAGGAACTAGAAATATAAATGCATTTAGTTATCACACTTCGGGATCTATGCTGAGTGTTAACACCCCAGCAGAACTGTAATCCCCTTTGCCCCTGTATGCTAAGTAATTTTGTTTTGGAAATAAATGTCATCATTATCATAAGGTAAATGAGATTTAAAATGTTAAGCTACTTACCTTGTTCCTCCTTCCTATCTTCAGAACTGCTTAGAAGCCAAAGGCTGATGACATTATCAGGTGAATAACAAGAAATATTTTTGTCCTCTGAAGAATATTAACATATAGAACTATACTTAAAAAGTGGGCAACATTACTGAAACTGTATTACATTAACTATTGAACAGCCATTCATTTTGCAAGACTGTGACTGGTTTATAATGAATATAGTCTCATTTCAGCCTCATTTGGGATAATCACCTGCATGTCTTAGAAACATTTTGTTGCCAGATGAAAAATTGTTTGCACCTGGTGGGTTAACACAATGCTTATTCTTCAAAAACCACTGGCCTGTGGAACCACAGAATGCTCATTCTGTAGGAAGGAGAACATGAAAGCAACCAGCTCAATTGTGCCAACTTTTGCCAGTTCACCAGGCGGTCAGGGGTGACCATAAGGGACCACCAGAGAGATCCCCAGGACAGAAGAACATGAACAGAGGGGAGAAAACACGCTAATGATTTTGGGGAAATGATTATCATACATATGTTTATTCCAGAAAAATCAGTGGGTATGTATGCAAAATACAGTATATAAACAGGAGCTTTTTCTATAATCAGCATGCACAATTTTCAGAGGAGATACCCCCTCATGCATCCGGCCAAATAAAGAATGCCTGCTTTGCAATGCTACATTGGTGTTAAGGAATTTTATTTTTACTGAGTTTTGGTAAGAGTTTCACCACATGGCTGTCATCCACACACAACACAGTTAATCCATAGTACGTCCTTAGTACGGGATTTCCAGGTAGGATCCCATTGCAAAATAAGGACCACCAGTCAATAGGCACTAACCAGATTTAGGAGTAGATGGGTCTGTAGGAATATTAAGAGAGCCTCAGAAAAGTGGGTGGTGAAATTTATATAAATTTATAGGTTGAAGGCATCTCCCTATTTTTTCTTCTGTAAAGTTTGTAATATATTCAGGACAGTTTTACTGATTCCTCAGGGAATATGTATGGGCTGCAATTTTCAGAGACGCAGGGACATGGCAAGCACGTAAAGTCCAGTGCTCCATGCACAACTGTTCCAAATATTGAGCCTACCAACAAAATTTGTTGCCATTAGTGTGACATCCATGCATTACAATAATTACAGAGAAGTTGAAAAACATCCGTTTCTGTCTATTCTCATTTCAGTTTTTAAACTGGTATTTTCAGAGCAGACAGTATGTTTTTCCTCCTTTGTAGATTCAGGTGTAAGCAAGGACATGGAAACATGCAGTTGTTGTGATGTGTGACCTACATTCTCTCTGTAATTTTTGGCATTGAAATTCCTTTCTTGATTTCTGCCCCAGCAAAATAAGTGCTCCCACTTTAGGAAATTATGTGATATAATTATAAAAGGATAAACGAAGTTATTTTTATTTCTGTGTCAGCAACTTTTTTTTTTTTAGATCTATGGCAATATAGTTAGTGAACTGTTTCAAACTGCAATATACTCATAGCATAATTAATGTATACAAGTAGAACAAAAAGAAAGAAAGAAAACTAACTGTAACAGTGTCTTACATTAAAGAAATTTGATTGTTGGATAGCAGTATACCATGATACTGTCAACTGTGAGAATGCCAAACCAAAAAGCCAGTCCCCCAAAAACATACCATTGACTTTAATGAACATTAAAACAACACCAACAAGTTATTTCCTTTTCCACATCCCAAAGTATATGTCAATTCATGGAACTTGTTCCTATGAGAATGAAATCTAAAAGGGAAGAGATGGTGCATCATACTAGCAGCTAAAAGAGATAATATAAAAAACAATAATGAATTATTCCAACACAGAAGAAAATCAGGAAGTATATCACAAGAGTAAAATTATTATAGCAGACTCTTTACAATGCTTTGAAAATCAAAAAAGATCCACTGTAAGCAATGACATATTGCTGCAGTACAGTACAAAATCATAGTTGAAGTATGTGGGTACAAAATAGAAATATTCAATGGCTATTTTCACTATTCCATTTAAAATAAAAAGTATTCTGATACAATTTTTCATAAATAAAAAGTCTAATAACAAGGTACTAAGAACACATTTTTCAGAAGAGGAAATGAAGGTTAAGGATATTTAAATGTAAGTATTTTAAAATGTTTTAAAAGTGTCAGGAGTTGAAATCAACAGAGCCTGATGAAGATCACCCTAAAGGAATTTTTTTCAGCCACATCTGACCACATTTCTCTCACAGTACGATGATAAACCATTTAGAAAGAAGATTTCTATTTAATTTTCTCAAGAGGAGGAAAAGCAGAGATTGAGGAATGATTATGAGGCATGTCATATATACAGGAAATACTCTTACTATAATATGCTCAAAGCAGTCTTCAATCTATTATCCAAGCAGCTCACTATACAATATCTAAAAGCTGGACACTGCTTTGACAAAAGCTTTCTCAGTGACAATTTTCCACTAATAGCAGCTAAATAAAATACACGTCTTTTAGTTGTCCTTTAACATTTCTGTGACAGGTTTTCTTCTCCCCAAATCTTGTTTTAACTTGAGGGAGTATTAAGCTGTATTACTATTAAAAGCGTTTAAAAAAAAAAAAAAAAAAGAGGCAAATTTGCATACTGCAAATGTTAAACTGTAGAATTTCTTAATCCAGTATGTTCTGGACATCAAAATCATAAATGCATAAATGTCAGGTGGAAAAATTCATGGAAGAAAAAAATCTGACCTGTAGTTAGGTTCAGGAAGTCCTGTAGGTCACAACTGTTTGAATTTGGAGTAGTAAACTGGGAGAAATACCCCTATATATTTCCTTCAGCCTCAAAAATAATGGCTGCATCTTTGAAACAAAATTAAAAGTTAAATTTTGCATTCATTTAGTTCTCCAGTTATAACCACTCAAATGAGATGAAAAACATTCTTTTCTAATCTGGCACAGGGAAGATATGATACATAATTCATGCCTTTGCAGCTAGTCTTGAAATACTGAGTGTTTTAATACAGGGGTAGAATTTTCACTTTTTAAAGACAGATGCCTCTGAAAATGCAGTAAATTCCAAAGTGCACTGCCAAAATATTAAATAGATTTAATACTTTATATCATGATTTCTGTTTAAATCACTTATGCAGAGCAAAGAAATATCTGGTAAAGTAGTTACATAAATTAACATTTTGTGCATGACGTATTTACAGCACAGCATGTGACTCTACAAAGCAAAAATGGTTATAGCACTTGGAGTATTTAAAGATGAGAAAGCTGTCAGTCAATATTAGCCTGTGGGGAAAAATAGTTTTATCCAAGGCAAAAATCACAATCTGGATTAGAATGAGTGATCAGTAGGACAGGACTACAAAAATAAGAGCCCTGGAGATGAAGATGTGAAAGAACAAAACAAACAGGTAAATACTTGTTTTTAAAGAATGGGGTTTGGTGGTTTTTTTAGTTAATCACACATCTGTGCATCAGTGTAGCTTTGCAGCTCTCACAGTTTCAGGATGCTGGCCACACAGCTAGACAGGGCTTGTATTTGTGCTGCACATCATGCAGATGTATTCTCCAAAGCCCAGTGGTTTGGACCCTTACCTTGTCCTCCCAAGACTGTTTATGTGTTTTATGATAAACACTCAGCATAAAACAGAAATAAGCCCCAAAGAGGTCCAGAACAGATGATCACAATGACCCCTCCAGCCACTGCAGCTATGAGTTTATACATCCACAGCAATGCACTGAAATATGTCTCTAATAGGGATGTTCCTATAAAGAACTTGCTCTCTGACCAGAGCTCTGCCAATGTTGCAAGTAAACAACCTCAGAGTTCTTCAGTTGAGCCTCTTCCTTGGCTGTGACCACTCCAGATGTCTATGAAACACAATGAGATACTGGCCAAAATCCTTTGGGCAATTAATAAATGCCATTTCTGGTTAGAATTATGTTTTAACAAAAATAAATTTCAAATGCCCTCATGTAACAAATAAAACAGCTTCATTCTTGACCTTATTATTTTTCCATTTAACAGTTGCCTCTCTGACAGATCAACCCAGCTAAAAACTGTGGGTAAAATACTGCTGCAAGCAAGTTATGCATTACATTTTTTAACCTTAAAGACAGATTTTTTTTTTTCCTCCAGTGATTCCAGAAGTAAATAAAACTTGAATGCTTTTTTCTCAAGTTTTTCTTACCTTGTTCAGGTCAGATTTGAAACTACAGGAATACCTGAGGCTGAATTAGACAAGTGAACAAAATTATGACAATGGCCTCTATATAAAGTTTAACTTTTAGAATTCTGAAGTATATATAAACAATAATATATTGAACATTATTTCTAAAATGTATCTCAGCACCCCATCAAAGGAAACAGATCTATGATTTCTAGACTGTGGAGGGCAGTAATATTCCCCTTTTTCACCACCTTGAAGCTTTCTGTTGAGGCAAAGCTCCAGGTGGATATAGCTCAAAAGGCATAAATTAAAGCAGTGAAGCTCTTTTCACTCTTTCTCTTCGTTCACTCACTGAATTAATAATTTCCCTCATAATGCAGCTCTGTTTGTTTCCTATTTTACTTTTCCTTTCTCATTTGGAATAGCTGAGTTCACTTTTATATTTTTGGAAGCCATAGAATACCAATGACAGAAATTAAATTCAGGGACTGTGCCAGTATGCAGAGACTGATAAATGCAAGATAATTAAATGCTCCCTTGGTGTTTTGGACTTGTTTAAGATACAGGTTTCCTTACTTTTATTTCTTTCTCCTCTTCCTTGTGTTGTGTTTTCCCTTTCCTCAGTCCATCCTTCCTCCTTTTCATTTACCTAACCTCCCTCCTATTGTTTTCCCATTGAAAATAACATTCCAGCTTCTGGTTTTTCTCATCAACTCCACTAAGAGGATATACAAAAAAAAAATATAAAAATCCCTGCACTTCCTTTGGGAAATGATTCACCACAAGGGACGGATTTTCACTAACACTGACATGAACAAACAGTGGGGGAAAGTGCCTCTTGCTCCAAGTGAGCACGCTTGGGCTGCCTGCATCAGAAATGTGGCTCTGAGAGTGGTTCAGCCCCTGTCCTGCTGCTCTGCTGCAAACATGTACACGCAGGAGAAAGATTTCATTTGGCAGAGCTGTCACCTTTTTCCTTCCACAGCCCTCCACACAGTCCACAGACATGGCTGGTTGCGGAGAAAGAAGCAGACTGAAAGACACGTGGACAAAAAGGAAGCATCAGGACTGAGACACTGGTGCTCTCTAACTTGCCTACCTAGATCTCCACACTCCTTTAGTCAAGAGAGGGATCCTGAGCACCTAATGTTGCAAAGAAGGTATATAAAGCAAACAAGTCTGAACACATGCCCTACAACTCTTTCTCCGTACTTTTTCTTTGGAAGAGGGAGACTGTAGAAGAAAACAGAACAGACTGGACTAACTAAACCAGAGGGCTTCAGTCCACTTTCACTTTTTTGGTTGGGTTTTTTTTTTTTATTTCTATTTCCTTTATAAGCAAAAGTTGCTCCACTGTACTTGTTTGACACCACAAAGGGATAAATAAATTCCTTAGATTGCAGTAGCACTGCATATTATTATTTACAAAGTATCCAAGATAAAGATTTTATGACAGGCAATTCCATGTTCAATTCTCTGCTTACTGATGCCAAGTCTAACCAGCAAATATTCCTATACAATCACTCTAAATGCAGTTGTGATATTAGCTACATTATTGTGAATACTAATACTTTGTATTCATGTTTACTAGAATAATTCAGCACACTGGGAGGTGTTTAGAAACTGGAATATGTAAAGGAGAGTGCATAAGGGGATGTTTTATTTGTAAAATGTATACAGATGAGGAGCCATTGCAAAGGACTGGATAGAACCCAGAATAAACAGCAGGTGCGTACTTGAGGAAAAGCTATCAGGAGATATGCATGTCTCCATGTTGTATGAGCACAGCAACCAACAACACCCTAGAAAGTGTCACTCTGCTGCCAGTGAATCTCCAAACCAACTGAGTAGCCTGAGCCAATGCAACACACTGGAAAACAAGACTGATGAAACCTATGTGATGATCATGGGAAATTAAAACACCAGTCCCCTTTGTTAGAAAAAACCAACCTGTTTTTCAGAGGAAATGTCACATACCCAGCCCCCCCTTCATTATTTGCATATTGTGTTGCCTAAGCCCCCGCTCATATTTGGGAAGTAAACATAACAGGAATGCAGCAGAAGCACAGATCTCTAAGTCATGCAGCCTCCATGGTCCTCTTGCTTTAGCTTAGCACTGGCCGCACCCCGATCCGTGTCCAAAATCCACCCTTTCTTACGATCCCCAGCCCGAAGTCTGTGAGAGTAGTGCTATCCTCATGTGGTAAGTTCCGTGCAGCATTTACTGGTTAGAATGTGGATGAAACAGCTTGTGAATAGCTTGGTGATGATCTAATTGCCGCCTAGAGGCTTAGAAGAGACCAGTGACAATGTAACAGCTGTACTTTTTAATAGAACCACGGAATGGTTTGGGCTGAAAGGGACCATTGGAATGAGCAGGGACATCTTCAACTAGACAAGATTGCTCAGAACCCCATCCCACCTGACCTCAAATGTTTCCAAGGATGGAGCCCCTATCTTCTCTCAGGGCAACCTGTGCTACTCCTTCAATTTTTTCATTCTGTTTCACATTAGTTAGGAGCATTGGTTACTGCACAAAAGGACTTAAAGATGGCTCTTTAGAGAGAAGAAAAATAGAGAATACATAGAAACATAGTTGTTGTACCCTGTCCTTTCCATTTAGCATTACAAAAAAAAAGCAGGAAAGAAGGAAAAATATGATACTCATTATCCCATATGTTTTGCCAATTATTTTAAGGCAGCAACAAAATAATTGATTCCAAAACATTTTTAGATGTCAGACAGACAGGCCAAAATTGAAACTACTGATATGTGTAAGACAGTCTTATGTTTTCATATTTAACTTGATTCTTTTTTATTATTTTAACTGACATTACTACTTCCTTTCTGTACAGAAACACTTTCAGGATTTGTGGCTTAAACTTTAAAAATGCAACAAGATTTTTCTAATGTGTTTACTGCCGAAATACTTACTAAATTAACTTCCAGAAATTAAGGTACAGTGTTAGTGTCTAAGAAGTGGAGAGATGCAAGGGATTGATTTCAAAAGTGTAAATTTTTATGCCTGGAAACAGAGATGTCTGTTTTACAGTGGTCATTTTTTATTAAGTCCACCAGAAATCACACTGACATGATAGTAAGACTGCACTTGAAACAGAAGTCTGTGTGTTAACCTAGTCTCTGATATAAAAATACCATTAATATACAGATATGCGTTACTAATCTGTAAAAAGTGGAGTGAGTTGATATCACAGGGAGACAGAAAAAGTTAATCTTAAATAGAAAAATTTTCAACTGGCAAATAAAAAATATAGGTAATCACACATACGAGCTTGGCATTAGAAATCTTCATGATACCTGAGCCAATGTCAAGAGGAGCAACTGATGTCTCATTGCTGTGGTACCCCATTAATTTTTCAAGGATTCTATTTTGCTTCTTTTTTTTGCCCCCCTTTGATCTGCAAGAAAGCACCACACTAGATTACACAACGGTGTAATGCTCAATCCTATCACATCCTCTTGTGATAGGATGTGCTGTGAAACGTACCATGTTATCCAAACCCGGAGGAGCTAAGGAAGGGTGTGTGCACTGTACCCCTTAGCAGATAGGAGAAGAATTACTTTCTTCCAACCAGTGGTTCATTTCTGAAACAGAAAACATCCTTGTTAGAATGCACACACAGAAACACCTCTATTATAATCTGAAAATTATTTTTGGTTATTTGCTAGATGGTTAGTTTATTGATCTAAAATTACTTTACAAGGAGTTAGATTATAAGATTAAATTTGAGAATTTGTATTTATTTTACACATCCTATCTAGTCTTCCTCCTTTTCCTCAGAAAACACTGTGTGACACAACAGCCCCTCATTAGAAGGAAGGCATACCTTCACAGCCTTAAAAACGTAAGTTTGCCTATCAAAGTAAACATGAATGAATGAGGATTTGCTTACAGTGAGCTCTCAAAGAAACTATGCCTGCTCCTCCTAGGTAGTGTACTGATCCAGACCAGGACAGCATCCCATGTTTAGGAGCTAGTGACCCACATAACTGCCCACCTGAGTAGGCAGAGGGCTGTGCTGAATATAGAAGATGGCATTCAGGGCTGTTCTGTGCTGTACAAAGTTCTTGGCTGCAGGATCAACTCAAGAAGTTCATGGGCAGCACTCATTGTGCACCAGTGATTTCACCACCTGCCTGGCCTCACCTTTACTTACACATACAACAAGTTCTCATTACATAATCTCTTGGGAATAGTGCTGTTTTCTTGTAATGAAGCAATGGAATAGCTCACAAAACTGAAAGGGAGAGCTTCTCTCCACAGACATGATCTGCTCTGCACAGTATGTCATGGAAAAAGCCATCCAGATTCCATCTTGTGTTGCACAAACTCAGGGAGCCCAGCTACTCATGGGACATCAAGTTTCCTTCCTACCTATATTACTCTTCTTACTTTGTCTAATTAGTGCAGTTATCTTATTAAGCCATTTGTTGTCAAAGCATTTTTTACTGATCCAGAAAGAGCCCTGTGCCATCTCTCCCTCACTTCAACCCTTATCTTCCACCCCAGTACAGAACTGGCAGGTACATGACATGAAGAAACAGGTATGCTTGTAAAGCTTATCCTCTGCATTTGACCTTTTTTAATTCTTGTTTCTATAAGAAAGTTTATATATATTTTCCATCTTCAGCAATAGTTTCGAGTTCAGACCTCAGAAGAATTAAATAAATGAATTCTATTGACTCTACCATGCAAATTTCTAATCCATAAATCCATAGGCTTTGCAGCAATAATAAATAATTAATCATGGCAATGCTTGCATAAACCCATAATCTTTCACAGCACTACTCCTCCTATGAAATACATTTAAGTAAAAGATCAAATGTTTCCATGACTGAGGCCTGAAATTCTTGCAATCCCATATATTTGATGATTGAGCTAAAGCATATCTATTCTCTTTCTTGTCTCTCTCCTTCCTGACCTATCATAGCAGCTGAGCAGAGTAGATTTCTGTAAACAAGATAAGTAAGCAGAGAAAATCAGAAAGACATCAGGGAATAACTGAGAGGAGAAAAGAAGATAGCGGAGATAGTAGAAATACATGTGTCTTTATATGCATGAACTACTTTAAGACCACACAGATTTTAGTCAAAGCAAATGACATAAATATTTATTCTTTAATATCATGAAAACATAAAGCTGCGGATATTGAACAGCTATGTATGAATCTACTTGATTTGTAAAAAGTAAGTTTGCAGCCATATGTTTTCAAGGTCTCAAAATAAGGTCTTCTTTCAGGCCTACTTCTAATTATTTATCATTATCTGTTAATGTCTCTAATTTTTTTTCATTTCTTCAATTTAACATACTTTCTTGAGAACACACAGGAATTTAGGCTGCTTTTTGATGAAGTTGTGTGCTATGAGACATTTTGAATAATATATGATAATGGATTCATTTCAGAAACTGGCAGAATGTCTAACTTAATCATATTAAGCTTGATTAAATATGTAACTTATATATCATATAAATTTGAGGGGATTCTGAATGTATAAAACATTATACATGAGTTCCCAAATTGCGCATTTCTTAGTAACTGTTAAATGAAGTTACCAGATTAGGTTTCACTTACGTCAGAGTTGAGGGCACAGTTACTTACCCACTCTTCAAATGTGTAATGGATAATCGATTCTGGTTATTTTTTGAAGTAACCTATAATAGCTACAGTTACAGTTAAGAAGAAGGGTAAAATTGGCTTCCTGCACTATTCGGCCCTTCCTTATTATGTCCATCTAATGAACTGTGTAAGAAGTGAACCATGTCCTTTTTTTATTCATAGGGTATTTGTAGCTCAGCCAGTTAGATTATTTCATGAAATTGCATCGGAATGTGGACAGAAAGTGTACTGGAGACAGCCTCTCTATTAGGATGCAAACTGCTCAGTTAAAGTATTTAAGAATCATGTAGCAGCTGTGACAGCGCCAGAGGTAATTAAACTCAGGTTCTAAAAATAAATTAAAAAGTGCATGCTGCTGCATCCCATATTTGATTTTTCCTCCAATTGCTAATTATGTAAATTTATCCTGATAATTGTTAGACTGGAATCTTCCTGTTATCTATTCACATCAATTAAAAAAATCAAGTCAACCAGCTTGTGTTTTCCTTCTGCCAAGGTCCCCATATACATTTAAGCTTCTGACAACTTTGACTTTAGCTCCTCTACTGGTTTTATAATGGTGTTACCAAATAGATAATGTCAAATACGATAATCAGCCACTCAGGTAGAAGAAACCAATTCTCTTGCTTATGTTACCTCTCTTTGTTAGCAGTCTCTTGGTTTCGATATGTTTTTTCATATTCAAAATCTTCACTTAAGAGACACTGTGTTTGCCCTATAGTTTGAAGTTTGTGGGCAACCTGAACTCACAGAGGTACAGGCATATGTGTCAATGTTTTGGAGCTAATTCTCATAGGGCTTTTAAGCTATAATCATAGAGGTTGAATACAGTTTTTCCTTCACTAGTTAATAACAACCCCAGCATTATAGTTAGATCTCAGTTTATTCAGTTTTCCCTCTTTCTGTACTTGCTTAAAAATTTATATCTTATATTCTGCACCTCAAAATACACATGCTTCATAATAGTCAGAAGGTGTTTTTGATTAACTTTACAGAAAACTTAAGAAAAAATACATTGGATTAAATATTACGCAGATAACTAAAACTGACCAGGAACAGAAATCTACAATTACAATTACTTAGAAAATTAGACTGTGATGTAAATATTAAATTTCGCTTAAGCAAAGTCATTTCAGCACTCTAAAAGTTACAAATATTTAAATTCAGCAGTTTGACATTACCGTATTCAAGTTTTTCGAATGTAGCATTGAAGTATTGCACTTATAAATTCTGTCCTATTGCCCTAACAAATAAGTATGTAGAAGCATAACTTTTACAATATTACTTAAGAGAGACTCACCTAGCATGCAATTCTACTTGGACTATCAAGGTCTGCAAGATATGGCTCTATTATTTCCTTAGATTTCACAGACTTTTCTATTTTTTTTCTCCTTGTTCAACTGCAGATTGATCAATATGACACTGATTTTAAAAGGCTTCCGAAAGAGCTGCAGAAGAGGAAGTACAGAGCAGTAAACCTGAATTCTTCATGGGGCAAGTTGTTGGAAACCATCCAAAAGAATAAAGTTAACCAGAGTGTGGATAAATTATCTTGACTGGGGAAGAATCTGTATGGGTATTTATTTTACACACAAATCCAGTGGCGTTCTTTGAAGGAGTTAGAAATCTTGTCCATTAGACAGGTCCTGCTGATACTGTCTACTTCAATTTTCAAATAATGTACCCCTGTTTTTGGAAGTTTAGGCACAGTGGCAGTGCCCCTGTCTCAAAATGCAAAGAGCAAAACTCAAAGAGGAACTGAGTGGGAAAGACTTGGTGTGCCTTCCATATTAGGACTGACTAGCTCAACTAGGACAGTTCATCCTGGGAAAAAATATGACTGACAGGGCATCTCATATCAGAAAGGATTACTAGAGAATGTTTACTATCTCTCTGGACACCTGAATTAAGTGCCTTCAAATGAAATTCACAATATACCCATTCAGAACAAACAGAACAATGCATTCTTCACGGAGAGCAAACCTAAGACACACAGCGTTCTCACATTTTCAGTAGATGTGGTTCACTGACTGATTCTTGGTCCCTGCAGAGACGATATCATGATTTTATGAACAAACATTGCTTCATAGCACGAGGGAATGAAACAAATATACAAGTCAAATTAATTAATATTACATAAGCAACCTTCAGATTTCTTAGTATTTAAGTGCTTTTCTTCACATATAATCTTTTACAAGGTTGTCTGTACATTCTGTCTAAGAGCTCTACCACTCCTTGAAATTGTAGACATTGATCCTGCAATGATTGCAAATGACAGCACTCTGATTGATATATTTCTGAAGAAATACACATCTCTAATACTCCTGCGGCACCCCACTGCATTTTTCACCAGTTTCAGAACTTATTTTCAATTGTGACTTTCATTCTGCATGAGAGCTTCTGTCAGCTGTCCTGGTGCTGGAATTTACAAGTTGATCAGCACTATTTGTGACCGACCAGTGCCTCAAAAAATCTGCACCTGTGAATGTGGAAACACTGTCATCACTTCACGGTCTGGACTGATGGGCATGTCAGAACAGACTTCCCTTTCAAGTAACCGAGTAGCTACCTAGAAGTATTTATTTCTGAATCATTACTAAAACTCCTGCAGTTTATCTTCCACAAAAACATGAAACACATGAGAGCAGGACAGTAGATACCTTACTTTAGCTGAAATACACTGGTTTTGGAGTAGAAAAACACCTATTTTGCTTCTAAAATAAGATTATGCATGCCAGGACTCTTTTAAGTGGTCACAGATGTGACCTTTTGTGTGGTCTTTCCCAAAATGATGAATTCGGCAATACTGATACCTAAAGTTTAACAAAAGACCTCTCTTATTTTTTCTCAAAAAAATTGATTCACTCAGCTGGCTTCTACAGCACAGGAACTGTGATTAAAATGTGGTTTGTCATGTAAGTGCTGGCAATATTTTTGGCACATGGGCTAATCTAAAACAGAGTATTTTTCTGCCAAATTTTTCCTAAAATCCTACCATTTCTCAATCACCAAATCAGTTCTAGTTATATAGATTCTGCTTCCTAATACACTCCTCCACAGCAAATCTCCCTGTAAATAATACAATTTTTTATATGAACTTCAGTAAATGAATTGTGTAAATGAAGGAAGCTTGGACACTATGCAAAATCAAGCTTTCAAAAGCTTTCAAAGAAGCAACGTGATTCTAATACTCTTTTCTAAAACTCGCCACTTGTATCAGTGATGTAGTTATAATCATGAGCTTTTCATTTAGGCAGCCTTCAAAGATTTTCCCAGAATACTGGGTGGACAGAGAAATTATGGTTATCTTGAACTTTACATAAGGAATGAAAATACTGTTGCTATCAGTGAACTATGATGCAGACTTTCAGAAAGAAAGAATGTAAAGATGATCATGAGTGTAGCTACTTGATCTCACTGATATTGATGTGTTAGTTTAAATTGAGTTATATCTGACCTAGATCTGATAAATTAGGCCTCGGTGCTGGTTTGGTTTTCTTCCCAGGGAAACAGTAGTAGTATCTCAGATAAGGCTTATATTACTTAAGAAAAGATCAATGACTGTAACAATCACAAACGCAAACACTGCAAATTTTAAGATTTATGCCTTTTAGAGAAAATTATCTATGTGTGTTGATTCTTAACATAGTTTGTAAAAGTGTATTAGTTGCATTAATTAATTGGATTGTACCGTATCTTATAATGTACTGATATATAATACAAGATTATTGTGTTTTCTTTTAAGAAATTGATTGCTATACTATGAGTCTAAATTGGTCCCTCTAGTCTCTACTTATAATCAGCAGACAGAATCAGGTAATTCTAGCAGGCAATATTTCTTAAATATCTAAAATATGTTAGAATAATTGCCCCATGTAATATGTTCAGCCCAGCTTCAGATGGCTGAGATGAATCTTACAAAGGGTGTACAAAACCATGTCCTAAAAGCACTTTGTATTATCTGCCATATTTGCTCAAATTTCACAGAAATTAAGGCTTAATACAGAATTTTTTTTTTTTTTTAGTATATACTGGAGCATAAGCATGCTGAAACAAAGTATGAAATTCACATTAAATGTCATAATCTGGAGAACACTGAAATGTACTGTTCCATTCTCCTCCTAAAATTTTTCACTCTTTTCCTCCAAGAAAATGGCAAGTGCAGGTATCAGCAGTGTTAGTTTGTTTATTCTACATGAAAACCAATAGCAAAGAAAACTTTGTCAAGCCCACACATTGGCATGGTTGCTTCCCTGGTAAAGAAGCTGTTTCTGATAATGAGAAAAATTTGAGGAAGAGAACAAAGATTTGCTTCTTTTGGAAGAATTAATAAAATTTTGCTCAGTAACATTGCTAATTCTATTGGGTTTAGAGCTCATACAAAGTCCATATTATTCTTGCTGTCTGTAGCAGTAAGTTACTCCTATACACAGAAGAATAGAGACAGATTTTAACATGGCTATATTTTTTTTCCACTTTTGGAAATGACCACATGAGCAAATATCATCCACTTTTATTTTATAAGTTCGGGTTTAATGTCTTCACTGTAAAGTGCTTGCCATTACTGTTTGCTCTGTGCTGGAATATTATCATGCAGATGGCTGCCTGTCTGTTCTTATTGGAGTAGCTTGGGTCACCATATGTAATTCTCCTACTTATCATGGGCAATGTTATAGATGCAATGACTGGATTCTAATTTCTCCAAAGATTCTGTCACTTGTGTCCTGACCTTTGGTAGCTATGGCAGACTTTTATCTAAAACTTTCCTCAAGAGCTTTCCTTGCCCATCTGTCAGATACCAGCTTCTCTACCCTTTTCAGTTCTTTTGAGTAATCCAAGAGAAAAAATTTTACTCTCTTTGCCTAATGACACCTCTTGGTGTAAAGCAAGAACTATTTAAAAATCTAGGTTTAACAGACTTGGGTAAACAATGCGCATCTTCACCTTTAGGATGTCTCTACCCCTTCTATCTCCCAAGGGAGGCAACAATGTTGTTTAAAGATGCAGACATCTGTCTTTCATGGAACAAAACCCTTCTTTTAAAAAGCGGAAGATTCGGGGTGCAAGTTCAGACCTCTTCTGATGTCAGGACTTGAGCATAACTCAAAATGACTCATTCTCTGGACTAAACTCAAAGCCATTTTTCATTAATATTCAAGACCCTCATACCTCATTTTCTTTCCCATTTCAGTTCCAGCACAGGAAACTTGGACATATTCCATTCAACTATCCCTTTCCTTTACAGTGACAGGATAAGGTTAGCTAAAAATAATATGGCTTAAAGAGACACTTTTGATCCTGTGATCCTGAGTTGGGATTTCTTTTCTGACATTAGTGTTTTTATTTTTTCCTTTGTTTTCTCTTAGAAATGTGAACCTTAACATGAACCAGGCTACCCACCACATGTTTCATTGCTTCAAATTCTCTGATCTAATTAGCTAATGCATTGATATTTAATTACACCAAAAATAAAATTATAAAAAAATAACAAGCTTTACAGTTCTAATTATACCTTTAGGATTATGGGCTTACAGAATGTCCAAGTTTATGATTATTTATCCTGAAAATCATCTCTTAGTTTTTCCTCTGTTATATGTTGGAACCCAAGACATAAGGTATTGTGAGTTCATGCTTTCCTGTTTCTTTCTCTTGATTGAAATTACCTCCAGTAAACAACTTACTGTTGTGTAGCACAAAATTAAGTACATTAATGAGTGACCTTTTGATATCAAAATATTAATTGTTCAAACCAAACACAAAAAAGGGAAGTCATTCTTCTTAAGGGTGAATTTTCTTTGTGATTGACAATCCATAAATAGAGAAGGGTAGTGCCTCAGTAGCCAACATCTGTAGAACTGCTATCTAAACTTTTCTTTCTATGCTTTTACTTACTCAGGGTTCTCCAGATTGGCCTTTGTCCTGAAAGATAAATGTTTCCAAAATGGCTCCTACAAAATGTTGTTTAAATCCACCACATATCAAACTGCCAATTGTGAGAAATGCTTTCCTCCAGTAATTATATTCTCCAGTGTGTGGAGAATATTATTCTATTTAGTATTACAGTTAACAACATTGACATTTTTCATGCCTGTATTTAAAATGTAGTCCTACAGAAAAGCTTTTCACAGTGAGCCATAGAAGTGCCCCCCTGAAAGCACTTCTGAAAACATCCATCTTAAGACAAACATATGAAGATATGGGCCAACAGCAAGAGAACTTTTCTTGGTGGGCAAATTCCACTTGGAACAAACTATAACTTTTCAGAGTGAATCTTCAGTATGATCATCTTGTTCAACTGTCAAATTACTGAATTAGAGCTGCTGTCACTTTATATTGTTCAGTAGGTTCTGGGCTTTTTCTGGCATATGTTCTTATATTTACTGATTGAGGGCAGAAATTGAGTTATGTACATGTATCAAACATTTAAGTGCAATGGAATATTAATCTGATCAGCGTTTGAACATTGTCTTAAAAACTAAACTACAAGAGGTTATCATCATCAGTTGAGTGACTAGCCAGCAAGCTGAAAAGACAAGAAAGCAGACTGTTCCAAAGACTATTTTGAGAAACATATTCTAGTCCACAACTTTTATGCTACCACAGTATACCATTCACCTTTTTTCAGTGAATTCCCGATCCAGCACACAGGCAAATCCTGTGTTTACTTCTGGAATAGGTACTCAGCAGCAGAATGCACAATAGGAGGGAAAGGAAAGGTCATAGCTAGGGCAAATTCCTACTGATTTCTAATGGCATATGCTTCCTTATGCCACAGTTTATAGCGGTTACAGCCAGGTCCCTTGAGAATCCTAACTAGTTATTGTTTTTCTACCTCTCTTGTATGTCTTTGTCCCCTATGAGTCAGGTTAGCTTGAGGGTGCCTTACTCTCCCTTTTCATGAAGACAGATGGTGTATTAGCCAAAGTTTCTTTCTTCCCTAGCAGTTCAGCTACAGGTGTTCAGCCACAGGGGCCAGGGAGGAGCTATAGCTGCAAAAGCTCTGCAGCAGCTGCTTGAAGTGCTCTCAGCATACCTGTGAGCTGGCTCATACTGCTGGGGCAGATACATTCTCTTTTTTTTACCTGAGGCAACTTCGTGCTGCACTTCAGCACAAAGGTGCAGCTCATAGTCAAAGGCATATGTTCACTCTATCACCTTAAGGAACCAAGGGACTGCAAATCTTGAATGACTACTGCTGTAGTTTTCTTTCCTATATTTGTCTGGGTAAGGTCCCTCAGCCTTTCATCCTAAGAGAGGTAGGTGCTCCAACCCTGTGAGCAGCTCCCTGGCCCTTCTCTGGGCTCACTCCAACAGGACCATGTCCTTTCTGGGAGCATGCTGGGACCTCAGAGCTGGAGGCAGCTCTGCAGGTCTCACCAGAGGGGGCAGAGGGGCAGAATCCTCTCCCTCCCCTGCTGCCCACAAAGCTTTGGATGCAGCCTTGGATGCACACTTGGCTTTCTGGGCTGGGAGTGCCCATGGCCGGCTCATGTCCAATTTTTCATCCACCAGTACCCCCAAGTCCTTTCTCTCTGCTCTCAATCCATTCATTCCCTTGCCTGTGTTAATAGTTGTGATTTCCCCAACCCGGGTGCAGGACCTTGGACTTGGTCTTGTTCAACTTCATAAGGTTCACATGGGACCATTCCTCAAGCCTGTCAAGGTCTCCCCAGGTGACATCTCTTCTCTCAAGCAGATCAACTTCATCACTCAGGTTGCTGCCATCTGTCAGCTTGCTGAGAGTGTAGTCACTCCTGCTATGTCATTGATAAAGCTATTAAATAGTATTAGTCTCTTGAGAGACACCACTCATTACTGGTTTCCACTTGACTCTCGGGAAGTGGCCACCCAGGCACTTCCTTCTCCATCCTACAGTCCATCTATCAAGATCAGTCTCTCCAGTTTAGACATAAGAATGTTGTGGGGGACCGTACCAAGAGTTTTACAGAAGCCCAGTTAGATGGCATCCATAGGTCTTCCTTGTCCACTGATACAGTTACTCCACTATAGAGGGGTACTATGTTAGTCAGGAGGAAATCTGTTTGAAGACAGATCCTCATAAATTGGATTCAAGAAATGAAGCTTTCTCTCTTTTTATGAAGTGAAAGGTTATTGTGTGTACCACAGATACATTTCAAATTGTCTTTATTTAGACTGTCACACAGCTGAACATTCTTTGATTTAATCCAAACTCCTTAGAATATAAAATTATTATGATTCTCATCCTTCAACTTTTAGGCACTATGCTAGCAAAACTAAAGGTGATTCAATTTACAAAAATGTTACCGAGAAGTATCGTCTTTTAAAAAGCCATAATCAGTGTGATACATCATATGACTCTGTAAAAGATACCATTCGTAACAGCTGAATCACACAACCATTGAATGGTTTGGAAAGGACCTTATAAAGATCATCCAGTTCCAAATCCCCTATAATGGGACACCTCCCATTAGACCAGGTGGCTCAAAGTCCCATCCAGTCTGGACCTAGCTTTGAACACTTCCAGGGATGTGATGGCCACATCTTCTCTGGGGAACCTGTGCCAGTACCTCAACACCCTCATAGTAAAGAATTTTTTCCATATATTTAACTCTGCCAGTTTTCATAATATTGGTCAAATTTGTATCAGCTTGTATTTAGCTATTTGTGATCATGGTTTGTAGGATACAATTTTATGACACTTGAAACGGATAATCATGACGTGGCAATGACAGAAATTGCAATTAAAAAATTATATTTGAATCCCAGGAAAATGTCATAGCTAAATTAAGCAGAACAAATAATAAAAAAACCTTAAAATGCACAGACACATCTATTCATCAGTATGTACCAGCTTTCCTAAATATGTGTTTAACACTCACAAACACTTGTAGTTTGACAGCTGCTTCTGACAGGCTCTAGTGTGATCCCTATCCAAGGCAATTTCTTTGATAATGAGGGGGCAGAACTTGTCTAGATCACATCAAGGCAGGAAATGAGGATTAGAAAAGAATTTGAAGAATACCTTGCAAAGGATGCTCAAACTGGTAGTAAAAAGGTCTTTACATACATCAAAACAAAGAAGGTAGTTACAAAATTCATGAGATGGGTTAAAAACAAAAGTCTTAACTGAGGGAGGGGGTGGGAGGGAGTTGTCAGGGATGGCAAAGCTAGCACAGAGAAGCTCAAAGACTTGTCTGCCCCAGGCTGCATTTGGAGATGCTGGGGATTCATGACACCACACGTGCCTCCCACTGAGGAGGACAGGATCTATGTCAACTTGAAGTAACTTTACAGGAAATATGAGCCTAAATAGGGAAGTGAAATACAGGCTGTGCAAATATTTCACCTGGAAGTGAAGAAAGTCATCCAAACTAGGTGATGTTGAGGTACAAGTGATGAGAGACCTCAGCTACCAAACTGTGGAACTACTGGTTGTGGCATAGAACCCATCCTCATGATTGGGAGGTGGCCACCAAAGCATCACTGCCAACCCCGGCCATGACAGAGCCCAGCTTCAGAGGGAGAGACTGGAGAGGCTGACCTTGTCCGTTGTGAAGCTGAACCACTTGTGGAAAAGCTCACTGAGCGCACGGACAAACAGGGGTTGACAGGGAAGATTGTATCCACGTGTGACCAGTGAAAGGCTGCCCAGAGAGGTTATGGAGTCTCCCTCACTGGAGATACTCCAGAACTGGCTGGACACAATACTGTGCCACTCAGGTGACTCGGCTTGAGCAGGGAGGCTGGACCAGATGAGCCTAGTCTCTTCCAACCTGGCCCATCCCGTGAATCTGTGATCTTTAAAAGGGAAACTGCCCGACTGCCTGCGGGGTGACGGTCTCAAGAAACACATCACAAGGGTCCATCCCGTGTTTTCCTTCAGCTTCCACAGTGCCCGTGGGCACTCTGAGCTTTCCGCTGGCATCTCGGCCCTCCTACACCTGAGAGCACCCACCTCTCGGCACGGACCTGTGTTTGCTGTGACCCCTCGGCAGCCTCGGGCTCTCACTGCCCGCCACTCGGACCATGCCACGTCGCCCACCTCCTTTGCCAGGGCAGCGCAGCTGCAGCCTCAGGACACTAACCCCGAGTGACCGGGTGACTGACCGGCCCTCCAGGGTTGACCAACTCTTCGACGGTGACCGACGCTCTGTAGGTGACAGACCCCGGGTGACTGACCCTGAGTGACTGACTCTCCACGGGGTGACGGGCCCTGTGAGGGTGATAAACTCCGGGTGACTGACCCTCCAGGGGTGAGTGACCCTGGATGACCGACGCCCAGTGACCGACGCCTAATGACCGGTCCCAGGTGCCGGACAACCCCCCAGGCCCCGGCCTGCGGCGGCAGGTGCGCGCTCACGGGGCGGGGCGAGGCGCGCCCCCGCGCGTGCGCG
>NW_008236771.1:341157-350277 GCF_000691975.1 Corvus brachyrhynchos | reverse complement strand
GAGGAAGGCTGACAGGTGAGTGCCGGGACCGGGATGAGCCCTCGGGGCGCTGCCCCCGCCCGGCCCAGTGCGTGTCACTCAAAGCCCGTGCAGCCGCTTTGCTTTCCTTTTTTATTATTATTTATTTTGCGGTAGCGCAACGTAATTTGACGCCACTTAGTGGTTTGGCTCTTCAAAATAAGTGTGAAAGCATTCAGGTACTCCATAGCTAGAATACCACTGGAATACGAAAGCTGTGTCTTAGGAAGCGCTGAGCCGCTGTCTCCTGTGAAAATATATTTGAAGGCCTTGACCTACAAAAACTTAGGAAAAAAGCTCCACTATTAAACGAGTCATTTATCTCGAAACTCTGTGTTAGGAGGCTTTGTTTCTTCTGTTACATGCCCTCTGACGTGTGGTGATGAGGGGTGGGTGTGTACAGGTGTCTGTGACCACAGCCTCAGTAATTTTAGCTTTTGCGGCTGTTCACAGCTTCGGAATTGACTGGATATAAAGCAAAGTAGTTCAGATTTATGTAAACATCAGACTTCATTGAGTAAGTGCAGGGAAATGAAGATGCAGGTGTACTAAACTATCTGACTTGTTTGCTGCTGCCTCGTGTGTCCCCCCCAGCTATAAACAATATAATGGTGCTGACCTGTACAGCTGTGAAGACAAGCCTTTTGGTAAGGCTGTCACAGAAACTTCTGACTTTCTGAAAAAAATAAAATGTGGTTCTGCAGAATCTGTTTTCATGTACGTGCTTCTACCAGATAGTGGTTGAACAAGAGGAGATAGTTCTGTGTACAGGTGGAGAAGTGCAGGTGTGAAAACTTTGCTTCAGGAGTACTAACAATTTGGTAAATTAAGTTTACATCAAGAGTTAAGTGAGATTAGGTCATTACTTGAAATGCAGAGAAACTGAACTTTTTCCTCTCCAGGTGCCGTAATAGTACATTTTTATGCTGGCTTTGAAAAAAAATTTATGCCAGATGTGTTCATCCAATCCTAAGCACGCAAGAAATATTAAAGTGAACATCATGAGACCATTGTTATGCTTCAGCTTCTTTGATATGTTTTTTTCCTTTAGTTACAGTAAAGACTATTTATAGCATAGTTCTTTCTGTTGACAAAGGCCTTGCAAGTACTTGCTCTCCTCAGATGCCTTAGGGGTCAAAAAAATACAATATTTAGTGAAAAGTGTACATATACTTGGTTGCATAAAGGAGAAAAAAATTGTGGACATCCATATGGTGATATAGGTATTGAATTATTTTTTATTGCTAAGAAATACAATAGGAAACTCTGTTGAGCATAAAGCATGTATTACAGCCTGCCTTGTTTTTGCATATTCCCCATGCAATGAAACCCATGCTCAGGTATGTCAAGTGTTGGTACCCAGGCATCTGTTGCACAAAATATTCCCCACGTGACTGACATCACAAATACAGTTTCTTTAGAACATACAACAAATACCATCAACAGTGTGCTGTGCCACTGTGTCCAGTGAGTTTCTGATGCTGTTCTGATTTGTATTAATGCTAAACTAGTAGCTGTTGGCCCTAACAAACACCAGTGTTGTGTATTTACAGTACCTTGTGTATGCTTTATACACAAATAGGAATATTTTATATTTATGTATTTATTTTTCATAAATACTTTTAGGTTATTTCGAGAATCTTTTCTATTTAGATAGGAAGTAAGAGTAAGGCAGTTATAGCTCTCTGTCACTGTATTTAAAACTAAAAAGCTTAGTTAACTGTAAATCTTCCTTAATCCTGTCATAATTTAAAAAAAGAAAATTTTTATTTTGTTCATTTTATCTTGGCTAAACTCTGAAAATTCCTTCTTTCTGCATAAGCAGAATAGGTTGAATTGGTTTTTAATAGTTAACTTTTCTAGTGTGTTTCAAGCAGCTCAGTAACAATAAACAGAATTATTCACCCAGGTGTTGGATATATGCTTCTGGAAATATTAGCAAGCTATTCTGAAGTATCATGTGTGCATAAAATGCCATGGAGGAAAGCCTGAATGAGCAGGGCCTGTTTAGTCTGGAGAAGAAAAGCCTCAGAATTTTATCAGTGTCTGCAAGTATTTGAAGGGAGGTTGTCAAGAGAATGGAGCCAGACTCTTCTCCGTGGTGCTGACTAATAGGAAAAGAGCAATGGGCAGAAGGTGATTCACAGGAGGTTCCACCAGAATATGAGGAAGATCTTCTTTACTGTGCAGATGTTCACACACTGGGAGAGATTTCCCAGAGAGGCTATGGAGTCTCCCCCACTGGAGATATTCCAGAACCTAGACACAATCCTGAGCGATGTTCTCTGAGATGACCCTGCTTGAGTAGAGGTGGGACCAGATGAGCTACTGTGTCCCTTCTACCTTTACACATCCTGTGAGTGGGAAGTGAAAACACAGCACTGATTTAGGATAGCGTGCATCTTGTTTCTACTTCTACAACTTCTTAGAAATCGTTTCGTAGCGTTGTACAGTAGAAATCTGTTAATTCTGTGATCTTCTCTCACACTTACCTGAAACTCAGTGTAAAAATCCTTTGGGTTTTTTATTGTGCCTCATTGTTCTGTGAGTTGTCTCAGTACAATTTCGACATTAGATAGCAATATGTGGTCATTTTATATCACATTACTATGTTTTCACAGTGTGGTTTTCTAGCTTATAGGATATTGATGGAATAAGCAATCATTTAATGGGCTGAAATTATGTACGTAATAAGCTTGGTTAATAAAATACAGACTTTTGAATATTTTGCATTTTAATGGAACTATCAATATTATGAACGTTCAAACAAAAAAGTGTAGTAGGATTATTTTATCATCACTGAAGTATATTTGGAAATTTCCATTCTAAGTTTAAAAATGCATGTATTAAACACTGAATGAATGTATGTGAACTCAGCTGGGAAATAG
This sequence comes from Corvus brachyrhynchos, assembly GCF_000691975.1. Lineage (NCBI taxonomy): Eukaryota > Metazoa > Chordata > Aves > Passeriformes > Corvidae > Corvus > Corvus brachyrhynchos. Next base: position 347,371 of record NW_008236771.1, on the reverse strand, counting down.
TTGTAACTGATTTTTAAATGAATCTTCTAATTGTTTGCTGTTCAAGCTCATATTGTTTTCATCATCCATTTTTTACCAGTATTGGTGAAGCAAAACAACTTTTACTTCATAATCATACCTTTGACACCCTTCATACCCAACTTAAAATATTTCAATATCTCACACTTGGGATTTGGTCCTAACCAACTTGAATTATGACTGCAAGTATAACTTTGGTTAAAATAGTGTTAAAAATAACTGTGATGGTTATTTTATAACCACCACAGTAATAGTGTGCTGTTGTAGAATGTGAGTTGTTGCATGATTGCCATTCAGTTTTAGTTGAAAGGTAGCATTGAGTTACATCAGTTGTAGCTGGGTGATAAAGCTACTGGGCAGTGAGCATTTGCTCAATATTGTACCTCAATTTAACCGGGATGTGTCAGTGAAGGAGAGGGGAGAGGTAGGTGGTTGAAAGAAAGGCTGAAGAACAAGAAAGTTTGTTTGGATTTGGTATCTCCATGTGCTACTGTAACAGTACCTCTGATATTGCTTGCTGGTGATGGTCACTAAGATAGTATATGCTAATTTGAACTGACTGCCAAAGATTAATTGGGTTCATTTGTGTCTTAAAGTAGTAGTTCTTTATTAAATATTAGTCCTCACTAGTGGAAATAAGAAATTTTGAAAACATTAATGCTTTTTGAGATCAGAGGGAATTCATTTTGCCATTACTTCCACATGGATTTTCAGAGGATAAGACATAAAATTCAGTAGACAAGAATATCTTCTGAATAAGTAAATACAGTTGTGTTAGACGACAAGCAGTTTGATTTCTCTATGGAAATGTTAAACTAAAACATTGAAGTTTAAGTATCAATAGCATTTTGATACAGCTTTCATAAGTGTAGTGTTACTCTTCAGGGGTGCATTTTAACCCCACACTGATAGAATATTAATCTGTAATGGAAGAAGAGACCTATTCATGTAGACTTTATTTTCAAAATAAAAAGAATTTAGGCTGTGTGAAATAGTATAATGATGCCTCTCTTAATTCAGGGATTTTTTTTTTTCCTAAGATATGAACTTTATATTCTTACCCTATAATAGAATTCTGGTAACATAGTCAAACATTACTTAAGACTTAGCTTTTCACATATAGGTTAAATTCTTGAAGTGAAAGTTGCTTATTTTTCTGGAAATCAGATATCAATAAAAAGCTCTTATTTGTGCTCTTAATGGTATGATTGTTGGCTGCTTTAAATAGATTCTGAAAGGTGCTGAGTTTCACAAAGCTGAGTTTGGCTGTTAGTAGACTGGCCTTTTTTTGTAGTAACTGGCATGTGGAGGGAACTGGAAGGAAACTAGGACTTCTCATTGTTGTGTGACAAGGGTGCAAAGAAATCATGAAAGCATAAATTGTGTGAGTTGGCTCTCCCTTTATTAATGGAAAAAGTTTCTCAGGATCACATGAGCTTTTTCTCTCTTCCAAAGCCCCTGCTATGGAGAGTCCACATTGCTGCTGCTCTTCTATTTAAAGAACCTCAGCCAAGAATGTCTTTAGAATTAAGCAATATTTTTTCTTATAGAGCAGTGTTATAAATTCTGATTTAACACATTTTTAACAGAAATTTAGTTGTATTAGTCAAATATGTCTATTTTGTCTCACTGTTCTCTCACTTCAAGTAAAGTAAGTCATAAAACTCGATATAATACTGGATTGTACTTTGCTATTTCTTGGAGTAAGATTTAAATTTATTTGCTTACTGTAAGTTGAAATCAATGAGAAGTTGATCAATGAGAAACACTTCCCTCGAGCTCCCACTGGCTTGTTCCGTTTCAGACTGTACTGGAGTTTGTGGGCTGTGGGCTCTGTGTAGGTAGTGAGGTGACTTCTGATTCAGGTCTGCCAACCTGACCTTGGTGCCAGGGCAGGCCAGGGAGCAGATTGTGCTGAATGCCATCCTGGGGCACGTGCAGGATTATCAGGGGAATCAGGCCTAGCCAGTGAGGATTTATGAAAGTCAGGTCCAGTTTGACCAGCCTGGTCTTCTGTGACAATGTGACCTGCTTGGTGGATGAGGGAAATGCTGTGGATATTATCTGCCTGGACTCTAGTAAAGCCTTTGGCACTGTCTCCCACAGCATTCTCCTGGAGAAACTCGCTGCTTGTGGCATGGACAGGTCCAGTGTCACTGGGTGAAAAAACTGTCCGGGCATCTGGACCCAGGGAGTGGCACTGAATGAGTGGAGGGGTTAGATCCAGCTGGTGGCTGGGTACCAGAGTGGTGTCCCAGGGTCCAGTGTTGGGGCCAGTCCTGTTTAATGGAGTGTTCCTTCAGTCAGTCTGCAGACAACACTAAGTTGGGCAGGAGTGTTGACCTGCCAGAGAGCAGGAAAGATCTGCAGAGGGATCAGAACAGAGAGGATCAGTGGGTGAGGTGAGATTAGGTTGAATAACAAGGAAAATTTCTTCACCAAAAGGGTCATCCAGCATTGGAACAGGCTGCCAAGGGAAGTAATGGAATATCACAAAGTGGTAAAAAAAATTATAATTTCTAAGTTCCTGGAGGTACTTAAAAGATGTGTAGTTGTGGCACTTATGGACATTATTTAGTGGTGGCTTGGCAGTGTTATTGGTGTTGATGATCTTCAAGGTCTTTTCCAATCTAAATGATTCTTTGATTCTAAAAAAATTATTTGAATGCCTGGGTAAGCATGTCAGGATAGAACTTACAGCTGTCGCTGTATATGCTGAAGTGGATTCCTGCTCCTTATTTTGGTTTGTCTTGTAATGGATGAATTGTTTGGTTTTGGGTTTTGTGTTTTTGTATTATTTTGTAATTGGTTTTAGGAATATGGAAAAGTAAGACTGTGAATAAAAATATAATATAGACTGGTTATATAAATAAGAAATGAGGTTCAAACATAGAGGTGAAAATAAAAAGTACTGTAACATTAAATGTATTCCTGTAACCTCAGTGGAAATTACCCATCAGTGTCTTTGCAAGACTTTTTTCTGTGCAAAAGTTGTGTGACTATCTTTGGTCACAGATGCAATCTGCTCCCTGGCCTCCCTGTTCAGATATAGACGGAATGGATCTGTATCCCATGTTGCTGCTTGTGTTATGCTTGGAGAAACAGAATAAACTTCAAAGAGATAGGAGCAAAGTGTTACTACATCAGAATTACTATAAGGAATTTGTCAAATCTGCTCGTTGTATGTCATGTGGCTTTGTGTTGGAATAATTTCATGGAAATTCCAGTGTGTTATTAAAAACAAAGAAACATGGCATGTAGTGTGCAGAGATTTTTGTTGTGACAAGTGTTTCTTGCTTTTGGGTTTTATAATTAATAGTTTTTTATAAGTAGTTTTGTAATAATTTGTGTCCTTCTCCATTGGGATAGAGTTGTAGATTCTTTTCTGCTCTACAATTCATTAGACAAGACATTGTAAAGATGGTTTTCCTGCTTGCTATGGGTAGCTGTTTCTCAGTGTGCATAGAAAGTTCTTGCTTGAAACTGATCTTTGTTCTCAGAAATTATTCATTTGCCAGGAGAGTTTGATGAAAGTAATGCTGCTTTTCATGCCTCTCCTTGGTTTCTCTTAATTACAACACACAACTACAAAGAAGTGTGTGCTGCAGAGAGAGGTAAAATTGAGGTGAGTTTATAACTGGACCTGTATTTCAGTGGTTTTGTTTGCAAGGAGGAGAAGGGGAAGGTTTTGTTATTGCTTGCAGCACAGACCTGAAGATCAAGCTTACACAGTCTCTTACAAAGCAGTAGTATATGCTATTACAAAAGGACTGCCTGTCAGAATGGCTTTTTTCACAGGTATGTAGGCTCTTTATGCAGGAGGATAATATTTTTTTTCAGAGACAGTATTACTATTTTTTAAAGTACAAACTATTTATATGCTGAACATACGTTTTGGAAAGTCCTGCTACGTAGTTAACATTAATGAACTTTTCTTTGGCTATGTTTGGGAGCATATGTCGGATGGAATAGGAAAGAAATCTACCATGTTGATACCTACTTAGGGGCACTGGAATTTAGTAGCTTTGAGAATACACTCCTTCAGCTTGTAATTTTTTTAGAAATGTTTTTTGTTTCAGACACAACACTGAAATAAACTCCAACCAGTTTGTTAGGCTAGGAAGTTGATGTTACTCAGTTTGCTGAATGCATGGGGTACCTCCACCCAATATCTACACCCACTGTCAGAACTTTTCACTATGCATTGTGGCAAACAAAGAAATTAATGTTCATTGTCTATAAATTGGATAATTATCTTCATTAATTAGTATTCCATCTTCTATTGGTTATTGATTTCTTGCTTCTCATCCTAATTACTCCACATTTTCACTCCTTTTATTATCTTTATCCTAGATAGAGAGGGTTTCAATACAATTACTGAATTGTCTTTGTTACTTTCTTGTTTCTTCAAAATGTCCTTGTGGTCCATAAATTCTGCATTCCTTGTGTCCAGTTTCAGCAATAGATCTCTCTCCCAGGCTTTGTTAACCTGCTCTTAGATCTGAGATCACTGGAGCATATCAAAGTTGATTGGAGTTGGTTTAACAAAGTTTCAGTAATTTTCCCAAACTGTGTTCCCACAATAGCAGGCTGTGACAAACCTTGCTAAGTGCTGGCTACATTGACACATGACAGAGCAGAAATATACACTGATTGTGATTAATTAAAACAATAAATTAGAAAAGTTAATTAGAAGAATTATTTAGAAAAGTTATTGGGAAAGTTATATCATTAACTAAGCACTATATGGTACAAAACTAAGCATTAGTCATGGATAGGGATCAAATGCTATTGTTTTAAGGTTAAGAGAATTTTCCAACATTTCCCCCCATTGCTACATAGACTCTTTTAAAAAAAAACCAACTTTGTTTGGAAACAGACATGGTAACAGGTCTGTTCTGTAATTCCCTAGCTACAGGAAGAGTGTTTTGTGAGGCTTTGGTATAAGAATTTGAGCAGGTATGTTCATGTTCTGCAAGAAACAGTCATGCTACTTGTTATCCTCATAGATGGTCAAGGTTTCTTCTACTAGTGTAATGTAGCAACAGCTTTTATTTTCATTTTACTTTTAATGGAAACATTGAAACATTCCATTTTCATTGATAATTGAAACATTTAAAATGCCTCTTTATTAAAAAAACAGTGGAGTAAAAGTTGCCTAATTTCTTTCATCTCGTTTAGTAATGCAATCCATTCCTTGCCTGCTTGAACCATCTGTAAAGAGGTTGTTGGATAGTGCAACATTTTTTGACCGCAGCAGTGTTGACTGTCATTTCAGTCATCAACAGTTACCTCCATTGCTTTTTTAAGTCTGACATCCTTTGGAACAGGCTAAGCAAGTTTCAAACTGTGAAACAAGACATTTCTTTTGGAAATGGAGTGAAGTAATTTGATCAAACAAGCTCTTAATTTTATTAAGTTGTGTATTGTAAGTACAATGTCTGAATAAAAATCCTGAGTTCCTCAGCTGCTCCTCTTGTACACAGGTCATAGTTGTGCTGTCTTTGTAGTTCTAAATTCAGATGCAAGTCTTGCAAAGAACTTCCACTTTGTCTCAAGTTGCTGACATCTTAGTGTCATACTGCTACTGTCCATCTTGGTTAGTGCTGCTCAGATTTCATATGTCTTTTCCATGGTTACTTGTTTCTAAAACACTGTGCTAATATTTGATGTGTTTTGAAAGTACATTTCAAATTATTTTTTGTGTCGCAAAGATTTTGGTATCATATTGATCTTGATGGTTGGTCATGTTGGTCTTAACTATTGAAAAAACTTAAGCTTGTTTGTAGGACCAGAAATTTGGCATGCCTTCATTTCTTACCTTTTTCATGTAATTAAATGGTGAGTTCTAGTGCCCAATGCATTGAAACATTGTCAGAAGGCCATGTATTTATTGTCTTTTAAGGGTCCACGTGGGTGACCTTTGCACTACTCTTGCCTATTTAGTAAAAAATACTTTTCCCATAGCTGATGTAGTTCCTGGTTTGAAATTTTAGTATTCTGTAGCAACTTGCTTATTTCAGTGAAAATGCCAGCCATCTAACCATTTTGCTGTTCAGTAAAAGCTTCAAGTACATAAGTAGACACTTAATTTTCATGACAAAGGGAAATCAGCTTTCATTCCAAAAGAAAAGTTTGTACTTTCAGGCCTGCACCAATGCCCTTCCAGTGCCCCTAATGCTTGCCTGAAGGAAAG
>NW_008236771.1:329105-341147 GCF_000691975.1 Corvus brachyrhynchos | reverse complement strand
GAGTGTCTCTTACCCTCAAGTTTAGGAAATATTTGAGTGAAAAATTCCCATTTATGATGTGCAAAGCATAGGTTGTAAAGGGCTAAGTAGCTATGCTTCTTCTACTATAGTAGAAGGGATGCAAGACCAAAGTCATCTTGAACTCCTCAATACTTTCTTTTTTTGGTGGGTTTTGGGTTTTTGGTTGTGTCTTTTAAAATTCAGATGTGTTGTGGAGGGAGAGATACAGGTATTTCAGTTAGACATTCTTCAAAGAAAAAGCTGTATACACCTTGAATAATGGGATTTCTGGAGTTAAATGCCTGCCTCCTCTCACTGAGATTGTTTGCAATGTCTGTATTTTCTGCTCAGAAGGATCTACATTTAAGATCTCTGCTCTTTCTAATCTGTTTCCCACAGAATTTGCAGTCCAAGGGCTCGAGTAAAGTCTCCTTGATTATTCTGTATTAGTCACAAAAGACTTGGATGTGGAATGAAGTTTGGGTAAAATTGATGGCTGTTGGCAGGTGCTGTACAACAAAAATCATTGCTGTATAGCACCTGCTATAAGTTAGGATCTAGACTAATTTAAAAAAAAAGCTGAAATTATGTTACAATTTACTTGCTTCTGGCATTAAAAGCCTATTTGTCAGCACATGTAGACTAAAAGCTTCAGTGCCAGTAACCCTGATGCTACAATTGTCACGTGTCATTGCTGAGAAGATGGTGTCAGCAGGCAGTGCTGAGATACATGAGATTCCAAGGTTAGCAGAATCCAATATATGACCAAGTATCCTTCCACACAGTTGCTTTTTTAACATAGAGCTAAATTGATTTTTTTTTAATAAGACAGTTATTACCGTATTTAGTTATAGACTAAAATATTTGTTTACAGACTTTATAAATACCAGGATTAAAGACAACTGAATACTTCTCAATTTCCTTACATACATGTTTCTTTAATTGTTCTTGGTACCAGTCTTCCTTCTCCCCTGTATTTCAGGGGAATTACTCTATTAAGATTTTGTTCCATGGTATTCAAATTGTTCAACTACAAGCATTTCATTGTATAGGACTCTAATTTTAGTCCAGTCTAGTGGAGTAGTGACTCTGTTTCCACAAAAGCAAGGAATGCATGCAAATGATTTCTAGCATTTGCTCTAGCATTTTTCTATATTGTGTTTTGTTATTTCAGTGAAAACTACAGGTCTAAATTAGAAATATGAGATGAAAAACGGCAGTTGCTATTGTAACTTTTCTTTGGTTCCAAATATAGCATATTTGTTCATATGTATCATTATATATGTTAATGACTTTTTAAAAATCTGGTGTACTGAACATGTCTTGGGGGAGAAATGACAACATAGAATAATAATACTTAATTCACATGTATAAGTGTCTAAATATTGTTCAGAATAAGTTCTAGAACGTTTTAAGAGCAGGGCATAGCTTGGAATCAATGGAATAGTTTTAATTAGGTCAATCTTTTTGCTTTTTTTCCCCTTTTTTTCACTTGAATGTCTCTGACATGTCATGCAGGGTACCAGGAAGCACAAAGCATGCCTGAGTACTAGTTCATACACATATATGGTTATTATATTTTTGTCCTAGAATATCTTTGTTAATTTAACATGTATACACTGTAAATCTATATCCTTGCATTTGGTTGGATTCATTCCACTGTTGTGTTAATCCATGCCAGTTCAAGCAAGTAGCCAGAATATTATGGGGCTTCTTTTTAGTTAATATAAGACTAATGGGATGTTTGAATTGGCATGGTATTAGGTCCCTGACAAAAGGTTTAGACGCCAGTCCAAGTGATGGCTTGCTAATTAAATGTCTAAATGTCATTAAGACCTTGAGAACTAGACTTGATTCATAAAGCTTTTTCCAAAAAAATGTTTCAAGTGCTGGAAGCTGAAAAGAATTAATTGAATGGAGAAAGAGAGCTTGTCTTCCTCTAAAACCAGTGGATTTGTGTATTGCTTTGTTTCCATGAAAGAGTAGTTGTCTGTACATGACTGTCTTTATACTGTTCCAAATCACTCTCTCAATTTTATTTGTGAGCAAGATGTCCAGGTCTTTTTTTTTCACAAGTGAAATAGTGCCCAGAATGATGTCAAGCTACTGAAGAGTCCCTGTGACAATCTGGTATGCGTGCAGCAAGGAAGATTTGCTGTTGAAACTAGTTGTAATGACAAAGCCTGGTTGTAATTCACTGTTTTTTGATTTTGAAGTCTCAGGTGGTTTAGAATGTTTTAACTTGTTCAGGAAAATGCTGGAAAGATGTGTCTACCTTCAAGGTGCAGGTGCTGTTTGTTTTACTTTTGCTCTCTGCCAGTATATTAACTCTTGTCTTAAAAGTCAACTGCTCTGAATATAGGGAGCTTTGGAATGTACTTATCTGTTACTTCCTTAGCCAGTGTCTACTGTTTTAAAATTTTCTGACTAGTGACATACAAGAGATGGAGTTCTTTAAAATGCCAAGTTTGTGTGGGCAGTTTGCCACCTGGTTCACTGTTTGAAGAGGAATTGTCTATTTTATTCAGTCTGTGTTCCTTTAAGTTTACTGTACCATTTCTGAACATGGATGGGTAGTGCTTTTCATCATTCTTGTCTCTGTTCTGCATTTTCTAAGTTCTAAATATAATTATATTGGCTTCCCTTCTCTAGAAGTTCCATAAGCTTCAGAATTGCTTTATGTTGTGGAAACCTCAAATCCTTTAAAAGACATGACTTTTGTGCTAAAGCAATTCTGCTGCTCATGGCCTGCAGTGCAGAACACTACCAGGCACTTGGACTGGGCAATAAGGCTGTCATGAGCCTCACTACCAGCACTTGCCAGCATTTGCTCTTTGGGAAAGGAAGGGAAAAAAATAGTAAATACGAGAAAAGCAGGAAAAGTATCAGCCAGGTGTAGATTAGAATACCCCTGCTCTTGTAGATCACTTAGTGAAGTCATGCTGTGACTCCAGACTTTCCTGGAAGTGCTTGGACATGGTGGAGTGGCCGTGTCCTGTCACACTGTGCCACCCTTCTGCATGGTGGGTGCACATCTGGGCACACAGGGGCACTTCTGGTCAAGTCACTCATCCGGACGACTTTAGTCACACGCGTGTGATAACATGATGAGTAAGTGCCACAATGTGAGTGTTGCACGAAATTCCCAAGTGTCTGGTCACAAGATGGAGCAAAAAAACATCAAGTAAAGCAAAAAAAATAAAGAAGTGAGACTGGAGAACAGCTCATTCATAGTCTTGAATAAGAAAATTTCAATTACTGCCTAGTGTGCTTCTGGAGAAGGACTTTGGTTTTCTGTTCAAGTGACAGAAGGGATTTTGTCAATGGCATGGGATCTCTCCTATTGTTTCTTCCTTGTTAGAACAAGTATTACCTACTGTGAACATTTCTGCCTTTCTTTTGCCACCTGGGGTAATTAGCTTGCAAAATTAACTCCTTCAATGTTGTGGGAAATACTTAAAATTCTTGAGCTCTCAGCTTACCTTAATTTTCAGGCATTAAGTTTCCCTGCAAGACTACTCTATTTGGAATTTTTGTTCATGTAGAAGGAATGTATTGTGTTTGTTTGCCAGAGTTTACTTGGGATTGCTCAGTTTACTTGGGTTTGCCAGGCAAACTTTAAACTTGAATAGTTTGAATTTTAACATTAAAACATTAAAAATTACTTCTAGCAAGGGATTCAGTACTTGATTAGAAATATATACATTTATAAAAGAGTAATGGATAAATGAAATGCAAATCCATGCTGAGAAGGAATATTTGTGTTAAATATGACTAAGGGCTAGTGTTCTATCTGACTTGCACTGGAAGCTTTTGAAAATACAATCTTTTCATTTAAGGCTGAAGTATTAGGGTTACATGTTAGGAAAAGAAATATTCTTCTAGTACGCTTAGTGATGGAGAGCTTTTATAAGTATTGCTGTGATTAATTAGAATTTTCCCTTCCCGTGTCTGTATGGATTGGAATCTAAGATGCAAAGTACACCAGTCATCCTGGCTTTTTTATTGTTACATCTTAACCTGAGTGTTTCTATAGAGCTGCAACATTATATACTTCAGTCATGCAAGTCTATCATGGTTCATTTAGTTCACATTCAGTGCATGCAATTTAGGTATTTTGGTTGAGAAGCTGGTGACCTTGGATTAAAGCTGGGAGGAGAAGCTGGCACTGAAATATGTATTCTACCTAGATCAAGGAATTCCTGCCTTCTCAGTTTTTGACAGACTTAAATGTGTTTTTTTCTGCTCTATTACTCCATTGATGCTTTATTTGTTCTGGGCTTGGATATCAGTCCTTTTCTTCAGCTGCTTTTTCCCAGTACTTTACTGAAGTGACTTGGGTAGTGGTAAATTTTCAGTAGTAGCTGTCTCAGATGCTGGTTTTGTTACTTTGAAGATGCATGGTGATTTCCAAGATGATGAATGGCCCAAAGAAAGGCCAATTTTGTGTGACTCCTAAAAATATGGATCATAGGGCACTGTTGATAAATTTGTAGACCTTGGCGCTGGAAGCAACTTGTCTAGAAATATAATGGATATTTCAAATTTGTATTCCTCTTCTACTCTGCAGGTAGATCAATTAAAAAAAGTATTCATGCTGCTTGAATACTGGGCAGAGAAGCTTATGCTTGAATTTTTATCACCTGTTGGCTATTCAGTAAGCTGGACCTTCTTTATTAGGCAAATATATCATATAATAGATTTCTGAGGCTTTTATAAAAACAATTCCCTCTCCAATGAAAGAAAAAAAGGTTTTTCCACCTCACTAGTGTTACTGAAATTAAGATTTAAAGATGTTATTCATTCAAAACCACAGAAGAAAAATGTAACTCCTAGCACTCACATCAGCAACATATATTTTGAATTGAGGCTGTATATTTTTAACTTCCAATAAACTGACTAAACTGTGTGCCAGAAGAGGAGGGAAAAAAATCAATATGCCACTATCGCCTAGAACCTTGTGTAACAGCAATTCCCTAGGGGACTGAGACCCAAATCATCCAATGACATATTTTTATGGTGAATAAATAAGCTGAAGATAGTAAGAACGCTTCCAAAACAAAAGCTAACTGAAAAATATGACATGACTCATTATTCATAGTGATTAATATGGCAGTGAGCTGAAAAACTGTGTGTTGGCCAGGTGTCTTGGAGGGTTGTGCTACCTGAGAGCACAAGTCCATTCTTGTCCTCATCTTGGTTTTCAGCTGAGATATAGTTAATTTTCTTCCTTCTGCAGGAGTGTTGCCTCCCACATCAGCTCATCTCTGCATACACAGAAATCAATTAATCAGTTAATGGTGAAGTTCTATACTGGTCCTGAGAAATGAGCTGGAGGATTTTCTTCTTAACCTTGCCAAGCAATCAGCTCAGTCTTGATGGTGTGAGACTTGATTATAATTGTTGCAAAACCAGTATGCACACTGCAAGGAATTAAATTCTTGCAGCATTAACTGAATTGTAAGCTTTCATGTAGTTCAGTCCTGGACCCCAGCACTATTCAGTGTGACCCTTACATTAGAGGCTGTAGAACGGCAAAAGTTGGTAATTTTTGAAATACCTTGTCTCAACTTGTGGGCTCAATTCCTACTGAACTTCTGTAATTTGATTAACCGCAGCAATGTTAGGAAATTCATTTCCAGTTTGTCCAATCTGTGCTGACGGATCTCTTTAAACGTGTGACACTTAAAAATGATTTCAGTATACAGTGATAAAAAACAGCCTACCTTTTGCTAAACCGACTAAGTTGTACTCCTTAAACCACACAGCATAAATCTTCCTTGACAAGCCATTTTTATTTGTGGTCTTTCTTCAAACTCCTTAGCAATTACTTTTATGTACTGAAATGTGGAATTTTTTATATTTTTGAGGATGATATATGTGTCCTCAGATTCCTTGCCAACACTTTATCTTGTAAATTATAGTTTTTCTAGATTGATTTGATGCAGTTGTCCTGTTGTAGCTAAGAGCCTCTATGGCTTGAGCCTAAATTTTAAGTGTTCAAAAAATTGTAATTATGGTGAGAGAACTCACAGCCATGACTTAGCAAGATCCTTGTCTTTCTAGACCTTGTCACAGCCTTTCTTAATGCAGTGTGTTTTAAGAAACTTGTCTCTAGCTGGAACTTTTTAAGTCTTAGCAGACTTGGAGAATGGTCATGGTTAACCTGCGTTTTCTGGAAAAGGTCATTGCTTACAGGATTCCACAAAAATTAACTTTCTCTCCTTTTCAATACCATTGGCAAAAAACATGTCGATGACCTTTAGCTAAACAGATGACCTTCAGCTAACTGATTTATTACTACTAAAATGTCAGAATGCTTACAAGAAATCAGCTCTTGCATTAAGAACATCTGGTTCAAACCAAACAAAGGGAGGACTGAAAGGAAGATTGTGCAGAAAAAGGTAAATATCCCACTGATAGAGCTTCCATTTGTCAGAGTGGTGTAGAATTCTGGGATGTGCTCCTGGGCACTATAAAGCTTATATAACCATGTAGCGTCCATCTCTTTTAGCAGGGACCTCTGTCAACCACAGTGTAACAAGAAACTGAATCTGACCATCCACTTGCACGTGCAGTCATCCATGTGTCATGTGAGTACTGTGATTTCTTATGGGTGATGCTGAGTATGAAGAAGCAGCAAAATAGGGCTTTATCTTGTAACTCAGGCTGCTGCAGGTGTTCCAAGTGTGTACTCAGTGCAGATCTGCCATCAGACAGATCCAGAATCTGACACTTCCCAAGAAACATGGGAAAATATACCATTTTTTATCTTTCTTTAAACATATTTTTCTAGTCTATGGCCCAAATGGGGAAAAGAGAAAAAGTACGTATTAACGAAAAAAGTCCTCTAGGAATAACTTCTCTTCTGAAAAAAAATCACCAGAGAATCCCTGAGGTATACTAACCAAGGGCTTTTATATTGGAGACGTTCAGCCTTCAATACTGTTAACAGACTACTGAAACAGAATTCCAAATGGGCTAAAAGGTGCAATTACATTTTCAAAAGTGCGGATAAGCCTTTATTTGGCTGGAGGTTTGGAGTGAGCAGGTTGGCACATACCAACACAGCCGTCAGTGGGGTAAACTACACTTGAAAGTCAACTCTTTATCTGATCACTGTGAACTCACTTTCTGTACCTTACAGAAAAATGACAAGATTCCTAGCTCACATCTCTAAAATCTGCTTCCAAATTTCTTTAAAGGTCGAGCCCTTTAGCAGATTGAATAAGCACCATCCATGATGCAAGAAGTGAAAATTACAATATGCAGATACAGTAAACTACCTAAGAAGCCTGAAAGAGCTATAGCAGAGGAAACGAAGTGATATAATGCCAGGATAGTGTGATGTTCTTAATTAGAGGATGAGGAAATCGTAGGTAGTGTGACACAAAGTTGTGTCAGGTGGTGCTTATTATATAGTTGAGATAGAAGAGTGGATGGTGAAATTTATTGGATAACAGTTTTCTAAACAAACTACCTTCATTATTGCTTTTACTGCTTTTAGAGAATGTGACTAATATTGCAGATTGGGCCATGGCTCCACACTAGAGCTAACAGATGTGAGGAAGGAAGCAGTATTTTTTCTTGATTTTTTTTTTTTTTTTTAATTTCAAGCAAGAAAGGTTCATGCAGATGGAAAAACTTAGTGAGAGGGAAGAAAGTATGAATGGGAGATGCCCCAGAGAGCAGACTACTTCTGGACAAAAGTAAGGAACTGGCAAACAGTAGAGAGCATTAAATAGTAAAGGATTTAAAGAGCAAATGATGTATTTCTGTGCCTCTGACTTAGTTATGAAATAACTAAACAGCATGCATTTCTCTGCTTTTCTCATTTAGCTTATGTTACATGTCTGTGGGGTAGTTAATTGACCCCTGTGAAAGACAGACCTTGTCATTGCTTATGGAAAAATCTTCTCAAGTTCAGGAACTGGTAGCACAACTTTCTGGAAAGAAAAAAAAAAAGTGGAATTTAGTACATTAGTAAAAATCTGTTCTAAGTACAGAAAATTCCTGTCTGTTTTTGTAGGACTACTGCCTGTGTTCTGGATGATGCATTGTGAACAATGGCAGAGTTCTTCATTGTTTCTTCATTTGCATGAGAAAGGCAGTCCTTTAGGTTCTTGATCCTCAGGAAACCTTTTCCTGATGACCTTTGTAGTGCTCATAGTTGGAAGTTCCCATAGTTGGGGAAATAATATGCAATATTTCTGAGAGACTTTTGATGGAGAAAGTAGGGCTACAGCTCTTAATGGCCAAAACAGTGATATGATGCCAATGGGAGCAAGTTAGGAGTTTTCTCAAGTGTGTATATACAAACTTTCACTGGTCCTGGTCACATGGTAAGGACAGGCCTCAGAGGAAACCTGGTCTTTGTGTGGTAGTGAGAGATGTGAATGTACCTTGACAGTACTAAAGAAAATAAGAAACAAAGAGCATGTTTAGTTTCATTGGGTTTTTTTCCCATGTAAAGTTGAAAGGCACAAGACAACCTTTGGTTACAGCAGCTGCTAAAATAGGTCGTCAAGTCCCATGTTGAGATGAAATTTTTGTCTATGTAAAACAGATGTGAAATGTCTTCAGTTTATTTTGTTAATGAAATCTGTGAAGTACGACCTTTCTAAAAAGTGCAGTCTGATACAACTCAATGCCTAAATCTTGCATTAGAAAGTTCTGAAGGCAAGATCTCAGCAGCACTATTTTTTCACATTTGCAAGTAATGCCAACCGTAGTGCCTGGCACCAGAGAGAGAATTTAGCTCATTATCCAACCACTCCCTGTGCCGGGTCTCTGAGGTAGGTAGTTCTGTGCATGTCCAATGACTAATAATGAAATATCAATCACTTTAAATATATTTAATGGTGAAAAGCTCATAGGGAGAAGAGTATTGCTGCAGTAGGTGAGGTTGCAAAGGTTGAGAGAACTGTCCCATTTATGAGCCAGCTATCTAAAACCAGAAAACCTCTTGCATTTCCTCTTATAATAGTCATGATTTTATGAAGCAAATAGATACTTTGGGGAATGTACCTTATGTTTTTAAAAATTTACATCTTAATCTATGCAGAGATTCTAATTAGCACTACTTAGTAGTGGGGTATAACAGTTAATGACAATTATATTTGGTCTCAAAATGGATTTTTATAAATGCAATGGGAAACACTTGGTGCATAGGTTGCATCAAAAATTGCATAAAAAATATTGCCAATTCCATTCCTGAACCCAAATTCCCATCTGACTGTTTGAGAATGCTGTGCTGTTTAGACTGCAGCAATCTTGTCCAAAATAATAGAAGTAGTTTGAAACTGAACAGGTATCTTTCAATACTAAAATTTTCTGTCTTTTGGATTTGATAGCTTACATGGATTCATGCAGAGATTTGAGTCTTCTAATAGATTTTAAAGGGTAGGTTTATGTAATATCTTGCAGGTATTGCTAAGCCTGTCTTGGTAGTGGTTTCTTTCAAAGAATGAAAAAGCCATCTTGTTCCATCTGCCAGATAGAAAATAACTAGCCAAAAATAAACTTAGTCTAAAGAAGACTTTTTCATGTACAATTCCTTTCTTTTTTCCTGAGAGCCTGACCTTTTTTTTTTTTTCTCTCTCTCAAACAGTGTTTCACTGGTATCAGTTTTATTAGAAAAATCCTGTACTGCAGACAGAAAACAGTTTTGAGGGAAGATATTCACCTGTTTGGCTGTATAGCAATGGTTTAACACCACTGGAAGATGCAATATGGGAAGGGTCAAAGCATACTGTTTGTTAAACTGAATTTCACTTATTACTGGATTTTGCTGCAGAGACAAGTGCATGTGACACAGACACAGACCATAAGCAGCCATGTTTATGAAATCATAACAGAATGGGCATTACTATGAATGAGGAGGGGAAAGCTTTTTCCCTCCCACTCAGCTGTCATCTTGGCAGGAATCATTAAAGAATTTTTGCTTCTGCTTGTTCTGCAAATTAATGTGGGACTTCAGGCTGCAGAGCAGTGAATTTGCTCAGATTGTGACTCCCAGCCTCAGAAAGGATTAACCAGTACCAGGAGTAGCAAGACAATTTTCACACAGTGAAAACTACAGTTAGTGTTACAAAGTTGCAGGAAATGCAGTACGGTGTGTGTAAATTAATACATTATGTAGCCTTCCATCTTTTAATACAGCTGGTTTGGGTTCTAGAAAATTAACTGTACTTCTCAAAGCTTAGTTTTTCACTTTTAAGTGTGGAATTTAGCTTTAAAGTACATAGTGTTTCAGTTTCTTTGGTTCTCTGGTGTCATCTTTGCACACTTAAAGTAGTCATTCCAGGCTGTGTAGCACTTGCCACTTCTGAACACTTCCAGTTCTTCAAGTTCAAAACTATTACTGGAACAACCTGGTTTGGTTTTAAGCTACAACTCCTGTTGCAACAACTTGCCAACTGATAATGCAAATGTTGAGCCATGTCTGTATTTATTTGAATATACATTTACACCAATGTAAATAATTTTAGGATGGAGACAACTTCACAGTAACAACTGGGAGCATTTTGGTTTGCTTTTCTGAGGGATGGAGCAAGGGTGTATATCACTAAGATATCAAGTAAGATGGCTTTAGGTCTAGTGCCTAGCGAGGTTCTAAGCTTCGAACCTGTTAAGAGTACTGTGACAATTTTTTACAGCTGAGGGAGGATGAGCTTGGTCGCTGTGAAATGGAATCAAGTGGATCATAAAACACCATAAACCATAGGATGCAAACAATTACTGTAATTAATAGAAGCTTTATAGCAAAAAAATCATAAAGCCTTGGAACACCCTTGACTAATGGCCCACTTAACTTTGGTTTAAAGTGTTTTACCATAACAGCTGAAGTGACAGTATCTCTGCAGTTAGCCTTAGTGGTGAAGTCGGAGAGGATTTTGTGCAAAACTATCTTGAAGGTAGCAGATGGTATGTCACACATCATTTTGATCATGAAGATGTTTGATAGAAGGTTATCTGGTAAAGAGCATCTTTTCTGAGTATGGACTGTTGCCTTCTCTGACTGGAAAAAGGAGGTATGAGGAAACAGCTGAAATGAAATTAGTAGCATTTAAGTAATGTGTGGTACAATTGCTCACATGCAGGCACAGGCCTGCAGTGCCTTTGATTTCATCTCATCCCAACAACGAGGTACTACATGTCTGCTTGTCCCATGCAAATAAAGTATTATAGGCAGAATGAAGTATTATTAGCAGGCATATCAGGATATATGTTTTTAATAAGTTATCTATCCTTATGTTCCGTTGTAGAAGCATGTAACTCCGTAATTTATGTAACATACCACAGGGAAGGGCGTTGTTTTGCTCTAGGTGAGGAACCATTCTACCTTTTCAGATGTCTTCTATTGTGCCCTATTTTGTTGAGATGGGTTGCACTGTCCATAGATTTATTCTTTAATCATTCTAGGGGATTTAAAAGATTTAATATTGTGCTGTTTCTGCAAAGCTGACTTTTATATCAGAGCTTTTTAGAAGATTCTTATAGTAGCTGTTACACAGATAATTGTTTTTTAAAGTGAAAATATGGACTACAAATACAAACAGCTGAAATATGGCTTAATTTCTGCTGTCTCTTGGATTTCAGTAGTGTGCTTCTGTGAGGTTTTAAATCATCTTCATGAATACGTTGTTACATCCTTGCCCTTGGAGAGAGAGCATTTCTGAAAGGAGATTATAAAATAGTTTCATAAATTGATTTTCTTTCATAAATTCATTTGCCTTTTAGATTTTTTCCAACTGGTACTTATTGTTCTAATTTAACATAGCTTAAATGTATGTATATTTGATTTGTTATTAAGCTACCAACTAGCAGTAACAACTTCATATCTGAAAAGCAGATGAAAACAGCATTTTACTGAACCGCAGAGAAATCTGAGATGCCCTTGAAGGACACGCTTCCTGCTGCCCTTTTAATAAGCAATGTCTCAGTTTATTTCTAGGTGAGCTGTAGCAGCTTTAATTCTAGCACACGCAGAACCTCGTTTCATTTTTACATGAACAATGTCAAACGTCCTGTGACGGGCGG
>NW_008236771.1:300200-328237 GCF_000691975.1 Corvus brachyrhynchos | reverse complement strand
CGCCCCTGGGATCCGCTGACTTCTCACAGATTTATTTAACATCACAAAGAGGTGCTTGGGTCCGTGACTTAACCTGAATGCTGTGGGAAATCTTAATAAATTATGTATGAAGCAGTGGGTCCTTTCTTCCCCTTTGTCAGATACGTAGCTTTTATGCTAGTAATTAGGTCACTGCTAGCAGAGTTCTCCTTGCTTTTGCTAAAATATGTGGCGATTTTTGGAGGACACATATGCTGCCAAATTATTTCATCCTATTCAGGTTTTGTGTCAAGATACAATATTCTTCCTGTTGACTCCCATGGAGGACCTTGTCTTCGGGCTGTAAGGGGTATTTTTCGTTTGATAGGATTTTCTTCAGAGGACCAGTACGGCCCGGTTTTGACTTGATTTGGAGAGTCATACCCTGAAAAATGCCTTTTAAAGGCGTCGCAAAAAATACACAGCTTCTTAGCGTGCATAGAAGTATTTTCAGTAAATTTTAGTGCATACGTGAATAGCACAATATAGATCTATTTCCGTTTTTAAGTACTTCTTTCACCCTTTGCTGTTTGTTCCGTTGAAAATGCTTCTCAGTGTTTTTTTTTCACTGTCTTTTTACTGTTTGGTTAATTTTTTCTGTTATCTAGTGCAGGTAACAGATTTATGAGTGTTTTGCGAAGATTATAGTTCTTTGAAAATACACATAGGCATATATACTGAAAGCCATTTTCTAGAACCAGACTCTTCTGTATTTTTAAGGAGACGTGAAGTAACTGTTAAAATGCTCTTCTCTTTCTCAGTTCTGTCAAATACAGTGATGCGCAAAAAAAGGTTTGATGAAGAAAAGTCTCAGTTTAAATACCTTCTTTATATATCCCCTCAAAACATTTTATATATATACCACTATTTTTAGAGTCTTAAATCTCCTGTCTTATGAGTATGAGAGGCTTTGGATAATACTAAATTTTAAAACATCATGTGAGAACTTAATATTTGGAATAACTGGTTTCAAAGGGTAAATTGGTGATACTACATATTTCTGCTTTGGCATTTTGAGTCTTCATTATAGTCGCTTAAATGTTAACAGAAACAGAAGATGCAGAGGTGTTTTCATCCCCTTTTTTCTAAAAGGAAAAAGGGTGACAAAAGCACAGTAGTGATTATTATGATTATTATGGTGATGCTTCTTCCTGTACCTTTTTAACTCTTAAAAAGAAAGTCTTAGTAATATTCTGTGTAACTAACCACTGTAATAGTTCTGTAAGTCACACTCTTAAAATGGTAGCTTGAATAAAAGATCACTTCTAAATATAAGACTTTAAAATATTTATGGGTGCAGACTTTTCTAAACATCACCCCTGAAATACAAAATACTTGGTTACGATGAATGTTCTGATACATCTTGTCATAATGTGCTGTTGTTATATCAGTATGGAATAATACAGCACAAGTTGGAAATGCATGTGGCTACAATTGGTTCCCTTGATCTCTAAATTCTTATGTTGGATTTCAATATGCATCTTAATTTAGTTGGTAAAATATTTATGTTGATGATATCTGGTAAATTCTTTTATTATCAGTGTAGCAAAATCGTGTTTAAAATAAGCTATACTACTAATGTTGTGCTGTGACGGTAAATTATTGTCAGCAAAGACCTAATTTCCACTAATGGTTTTCCAAAATCCATGCACCTGTGTGATCAGGTGCTGATACATTTCCTGCAAGACAAATGGGCTTATAAGTGCTGAAGAGAACCTTGAAGATGGCCCTGATAGGTCACCCAAGATGGAGAAATACATATTTATTGTAAATTATTTTTATAATATATAATAGAACATTTTTATAGTATGTATAATTTTTTTTTATTACAGCTGATTTATTTCATGTTGGTTGTTTTGAGTTTGTGTTTTAAGGTAAAATAGGAAAGGAAATACCTTTCTCAGACCTTTTAATACCTTAAACTTTCTAGAATTGAATCCTTAAAGATTACGAGAAATATAAAAGTAAACAGGAGCAAGTCACGTGCAGTGAGGGCATACACAATTAGTCATGAATAACAAACATGATCATCTTGAAGGATGAGTGTTCAGGCTTGTGAATCATTCCTGATCCAATATAAGTTATGATCTAAATGATGTCTAGAGTGGTTTGTGTTCAATATAGTATTTAAATGCAAATCATGTTTCGAATTTTCATAGTCATATTCTGCATACAGCATGACTAACCAGCTAAGGAGCTTCCCAACCCAGAGTTATAAATGAAGAAGTGGGAATTTTCTTGACAGTGTAATAAAAGCTGAACTTGACAGTTTATAGCCTGAAATGTATGACTTCTTGATTTTACTACTTTTGCATTAGGAATGTTTTTTTCATTGTTAGCATTCTTTAGTAAAAGTCCAAACATTAAATTATTTTTTTCTCACACAAACATACACTTGACCTTTATCATACGTGACATGTAATGAGGCACACAAAAGTTCAGACCATGATGTTCTCATTCCTTCTCCTCACGGTCTTTTAAGGAATGCTGAGAACATGGATCACTTACCACTTTTGGTTAAGATGGACAGATGATGCTTCTGTTCATGGTTGGTGAGTACAGGCCAAGTATGGAATTTACGGTAGTATCCCAAAATATAAAGATGGATTGAAAGGTCTTGCCAAGTAATGAATTAATTTCTGAAAGAACAAAACACAAAAACCCAGTCTTTACCCAATCCCCACTCAGAAGGATTTAGGAAGGCCAGGTATAATAACATTTGAGTGTTTTAGTCTGCTGTCCACAAAGATAGCCTTCATGCAGAAGTGGATAGAAAACCCAAAAAGAAAAACTTAATGCAACCAAGGTTTAGAGAAAATTGTGTGGTCTTCTTTTAAAGGGACTAAGGCTTTCACAAATTGTGTTAGGATAACTGATAACAGTAATGGTTCTTCACCTGGCCTTTGCAGTTTTTTTTACATGGTTGAAAACCCCAGGAATCCATAGCATGCCCAATCTAGATATTATAATTTGGTATGATTTGTTATCAATTTTTTTGAATGTCATCATTTTCAAATGTATTAAAAAGAGTAGTGTTATATAACTTGCAATTAATTTTCTGTTATCAAAGCCCTTGTTGCTAAAAGAAACTGGAGGAAGAGCAGTTTTCTGTGATGATTGTTTTTTATATTCCTTCCTTCATCTCTGATGACCTAAGTGTGCTAAAGCAGAGCAGATTAGAACATGAGCAGATCTGCTGTTCACTCATGGGCAGTTCTCATTGTGGGCTGAGTATTTTCTTAGTTGTCTCTAACCACACTCAAAGCCACTTTCAGACAGCTAATTTTTTTTGTGTGCCTGCATAGCCCAGTTGAAGAGAACCCAAACAAAATGGCTTCCCTTTCAGCTGCTCCTGGCTAGAAGTTTTGGGGATTGTTCTTAAATTGGGGTGGGGATAGGAAGATGAAATAAGCTGGCACCAAAGGCCATTTTAGTAAAGCATAGATTTATCACCAGGTGGAAATAACATAGTTGTTCGGTGTGATACTGGAGAAGGCAGAAATGTTTTTTCTGCTGTTTGGAGAAATCAGGATAATGGACTTTTACAAATTGAGTCCAGTGGAGTATTTTTCAGTGAGTAAGGAAGGAGAGAATTGGACAATGCCAGTGAAGGATAAACATTTTTAAATTGGGAAACCTTGAAAGCTTGCCCAAACTGAAATGGATAAGACAGTCCCTGACACAGTAATACTCAGTTTGGGTAAGTTCTTGAAGGCAGCAATTGGAGTGCTGGTATTTTGCCAGAGCTGAAAACCTGAAGGCCGGCTTCAAACGAAATAATGGAAAATTCAATACAGGATTCAGTCAACAGAGAAATTAAAGTAGTGCAAATTGGCATGGTTTGATATGTTCAAAATAAGAACAGCAAACCCCCCCACACTTCTTTCTTATGAGTGCATTGATAAGGAAGCTGTATGAAAATGGTCCACTTAGAGCTGAAGTTACTAAAATGGAGCTCACTTACCTTGGAACAGCTGTGCTGGATTTTTTGCCCCTACCTGTCAGCCTTGCCCCTCTTTTGGAAATAGCTGTGCAACAGCTGATGAAGCATCGTGGTTAATCACCCAGCACAGTAAACTTAAACTGACACCTATTTCAGATTACCTTGGCAGTCGGGCAGTAATCTGCAGTGGTTTAGCAGCTGCCACTTGAGCAGCTGAGCCCTTCCCCACTTCCCTGGGTGGGAATCCTGCAGAGATGGGTGGGGCAGACAGCTGGGGAGGCACCGGCAGAGCCCTCCCGGCCACCCCACCGTTGGCCACAGCCACTGTGAGTCAGAACCCGTAGGCCTGGTGCTTAAAAATAATCTGTTTTTAAAGGTAGTTTAGATAAACTAATTGGGAAAATGTCATGGCTGTGTCAGCACTTCCTCCCTGAATTCAGTGTGGTGTGCCCTTGAAGAAACAATTCCCCATTAGACACATTCCTATGAATGAATGACAAAAATTGACAGAGTGGTAAAGAATAACAAGGATGAGATACTGGGCTCAGCACTGAAGAGTTGCAGAGCTGATGTGCCTTCCCAGACTTACTAAATTATATTCATGAACTTTAGATAGAATCAGTATTAAAATATAGATACAAAAAATTTCAAAATATGGAAACAAAGATTAAACATATCAAAATTTATAAAATGCAGATACATTGTATCTACATGTAGAGTTAAATTTTATATAATAATAAGAGAAACATTGTGAAAAATCTGAGTTACAGAGTGTAGAAGTAAATGTGCTTGCCAGTGGTAGTAGAATGCAATAGTAGTGATGATAGATTTTATGGATAAAAGCAATAATGGAAGTCTGAAATATTTTCATAAGGAGCTTTAATATATGACAAATTGTTATGGTTCTTAAGTAGAACCTCTTCAGGGCATATTGAGTATATATGCTTACTGATTTCAAAGAAAAAGGCTCTGGTCAATTAAAAAGTTCTAAATTTTCAGGCTACATTACATTTTTTCCTATCACTTGGGATTTGAGATCAAAATGGGTGCATGTAAATTCCTGTCTGGGCAGTGGCTACTGGTACAGTTTTCTTAATATAAAAAATGCATATCTAAATCTTAACAGTGTGTTTGCATAAATTTAAGCTTCTCATTAATTTTGATTTTAGTGCATAAAAGAGTTCTATCCAGCTTGAAATTCCTCTTTGATATGTATATTCATGCAAAGTGCTGATTCAGTAAAGCGTGAAATTTCTTGTCATAATTTCACCTTACTTTGGTAGGAGATGGAGAAGAAGCTTCTTAATGATGAGAAATATGGGTCAGGGAAGTAGGAGAGCTAGATTTTGGGTGTCTCTCATGTGAGGATATGGAATTTCAAAGTTTCTATATTCCATGAGGCTTATTTTTTGGAGTAAATCTGGAAAAATCAGTATCTATTCTTGCCTTTGATGACCACTTTGGAAAGAAACAATGCTAGAGTGTAAAAGGGAGCTTGCTTGACTTGAAGCATAATAGTGAATTTCACAAAGGTGAGTTGTGTTGCATTCATGATGTGTTTTCCCTTGGGCTGGGTGAAATGTGAAATGGATTCTGGAGGTCAGAGTTCTTCCCTTCTCCTGCATTCTCCCCGACCGTAGTGGTTTCCTACAGGGGGAAAGAAGAGTTAGTTGTTCTTGATCCAGCTGATTCTGACCCAGCGGTGTTGAATATGTTTGCATGTGCAGTGGTACAGCTGCAGACTAACAGGCCATGTCTGAGGTATTCCTTGCTTTCCCTTGGGCTGAATGAGGTGGGATGTGGCTGGGAAACCTGTCTGGCCAAGAAGGTCCAGAGTTTAGCTCTTTCCTCAAGGCAAGTAATGTAACCACTGAGAAACTATGAGAAGGGGGTGAAGTGGTACAGTCAGTTTCTGTTGATGCCGACAGTTCTGTGTTTAATAAAGCTATAATATATAATTTATAAAGTATTTATAAGTAATTTTTTTTACCCAGAACATAAATCCAAGGATTGTTTTGGGACCTGAATTCCGATCTGCTCTGTCTAGTTTCAAGCAGTTGGTATAAATGTACTTTCAGAAGAGAAACAGATTTTAATTGTGAGGGGTTTATCTCATACATGGAACCACTTATGTGTAATGGAGCCCTGTGATTTCACTCTTCAAGTCACGTGCCTGAGAGATGACACAGTGTTCAGCATCAGAAAGCCTAAGCTGCTTCATGGTCATATATTACCTGTGTCAGTTTCCCGCATTTTAAAACTAATTAATGGTGTCTTTTGTGAAATACTTCGGCATTTCATTATTTCAGAAGAAGAAGAAACAAATATCTTGAAGGTGCCAAAAATAAGTGCAGCATTTGTCTGTATTGAAGTTTAGGAATACAAGATTAGATGTCTTGAGCCATGAAGTCTGGCTCCTTCTTGTGTAGTATGCTTGGCAAGGATCCCTCTGAACTACAAGTTCTAGTTGATGTTGCCAGCCTAGGTTGATAAATGACCGATTTGCATCCATTTGTTCTGTGTCAGTATTGTGTTTTAACATATCTATTATTCTCCCTCTTCAGTGTTTTCTGCTCTTTAGTATAGCTGTGTCATTCCAGTCTTCGATGTGCTGAGGCAGCCAAGGTGTGCTTGTCTAATCTCTTCTGAGATACTCTCTCATCCCCTGATCACTTTGCATCTTTCTCTGCACCCACTTGAATTCACTTTTCTTACCCATGTCTTTGTAAAATGATTTGATAACTCTGGGGATTGTGTTTGGTCTCCTTGTGCCAGTGTCATTGGCAGCACACAGTGCCCTGCAGGCTCGCTGCTGAGAGGCTTCACTGCTCCAGGTTGACATTCCTATGCGAGTGACCCTATGTCGCTATGCTCTTTAATTCCATCCTGTTTCTGCTGCTTTATTTCTCAGTTCATCGAATTCATTGTGTATGACATCGAGTCCTCTGACCTTGTGCAACCTCTTGAATTTATGGGAGCAAGTTTTGATGCTACTTCTTGTGCCAGAGTCAGTAACAAAACATTTAAAAATGCCCGTCACAGTCTAGTTTTGGGGGAATTTTGCTGACAGCCTGCCTCCAGCCCAATAATTGGGCTTTCAGCACTGCCCTGTGTCATCTTGATGTCTTTGAACTGCTCCTTACCCATGTACAGTTTTTCTGTTAATCTCTATATCAGCTGTGGTGACGCTGTTGCTTATTTCTCCTTTGGGCATCTATTTAGCAGAAAAAAAAATGTTTTGGGTTACTCAGGTTGTGGTGATCAGCTAACTAATTTCTTTTTTATCTGAAAATCCACAAAGCTTGACATTTGAATAAATCAGGAAGTGACTTCTAGTCTGAGGTAGAATATTGTCTCTTAGTGGTGATGTCGTACTTTCATGTTATAAGAATAAAGGAAGCTGAGGAACCTAGATCAGAAGGGTGGAAAGGCAAACTAAATCTCCCCTTCAGGATCCTTAATCATTTAGCAAAAATATGTTTTGCATATAAAATACCAGAGCTATGCAGTTTATGTCTTTGTACCATAGCTCCTCCTCATCCATTTTTCTCCATTTCCTTTGTTGTGTGTGTACATCTTGTTCATGGGGCTGATTGATCTAAATTTCAAATCTGTAAATTAGAATTCCTAAAAATGAACAGGAAATGGAAAAACTGGATACTTTTTTTGTCATTACCTGTCCTTTCATATTAATAATGAATTATAGCAATGGGAGAAAAAGGTACTCTATCAAGAAACAAAATGCATGTCCTACATGGCACAGAGCAGCTTCTGTAAATCACATGTAGATGAATAAATGTATGATATACTTCAGTAAAAACAACACATTCTACCAGTGTTACAATATAGTCCTAATTCATGGCAACTAATGGGAAGAAGTTTCCATTCTTCTTAACTTCTGTGTTTCTTTCCTTGGGCTTGTGCATGCAGTCTGTTCTGAAATGTGAACTATAGCTGTTAATTTTCTTAATAGTAATGGAAATTGTTACTTATTAGATAAAAGCATACGTGAAATGTAACAGAAGCAGTCTGCCCTTACTGATTTTTTGGTGTTTGTTTGTGTGTTTTGTTTTTGCTACAACTCTCCTTGACTAGACTCAACCTTTTAGGAGAAACAGCCTGATTGATACCCCAGAATTCACATTGTAGAGTAGTTATTTCAGATTGCCTTTATTTCTCTAAAAACAAGGTCTTCAATAAAGCATGACCAAATTTTGAAAAAGAAATATTACAGATTCTTTTTGCTCATGGAAGTCACAGTTTCATGAGTGCCAGGTGTCTTCCTTCTCCTGTCTTTGATGGTGACAGGTGCTTGGAAAGGAAATAAACCAGTCATATCAAATGCACTACAGCTTTTGTTATTGTTCCTGTCTTCAGTGGTGTACACTCTTCTTTACATTTTGTTTGGTTTAAATTTAGAAAGGTTAAACACAATTTTCAAAATTTGTACTGAGGAACAACAACATTTTTTAATAATTTAACCTAATTTTTAGTAGACTGGATAATTCAATTGAGTTTCATCAGGAAGAGGAAACTTGATTTTATAACGGATTACACAAGCAGTAAGGACAAAGGTTTGGTCAGAGGTTACAATGGAAATGCTAAATAAGAGCTTTTAATTGTTTCTTCTTTTCCAAAGTAACTGCAGTAATGAAAGGGAATGTTGCCCTGTAAGTTTTAAATTTTCTTTTTCCTCTAAGTTAGAGGCCATATACTTACGAAGTGTCTCCAGTGACATTGGAAGGGATAGCTTGTGTTATGTGAAGTGCTAGGCTTCCTTTTATTCTCTGGAATGGCTGATGAAATCAAAATTGATAGCGTTAGTTCTAAAGAGTTGCAAATATTCATTAGCCATGTTTTAGTTAACTTACATTGTTAGGTGAACAACTCTGCTGGCTTTTGGTTTGGAAGGTGGGGAACAATTTGTGTTTTATAATTGAAATCGAAGTATTTGTTTCTTTCTCCTTTATAATGGCTGAGTAGTTGTGATGGCATTCTGGGACTGTGTTACTGTTTTACTGAAAGCAGTATGGGATCCCTTGATATCAAGAGTAGCTTTTCATCTTTAAATTCCATGGTGCAGTATGACTACTTCATGTGAAAGAAATTTGTTTTAATCTTGTGCCTTGAAGGATACTTTTAAAAAAATATCTACATATTTACTACATTTGATGGTAAGGAGTTTTTTTCAGTTAAAATTCCCCAGTATTTACTGCTTTCCTTTCATATAGCATCTCCTTCAGAGTGTGTGCTGTTCCTAGGAACATTGAACATCTGTGACTATGAGTTGTTTCCTAAAATAAGTAGGTAGTCAGCGTCTTTTCAATATGTGTGAAGATGCTTGTTGTCTGTATAAAAATTCTATATATGGTCTATTAGCTGCAATTTCTCCATGTTGAAACTGTAGTGCCAGTATAAGGATGCTTTTGTATGATGCAGTGATTTTCTTCTGTGTATTCTAGCTTCCTAATATCTGATGCAATTGACAATGAACTTTTTTCCTTCTCTTAATCATGCACATCAAATGGAGGCCCACAGGAAAAAAGTCTTGAATTGGCATTAGTTCTAGGCATTAACAGTTTGGTTTAATGGATTTAAATTAAATGTTTAGAAAGTCATGTGGTAAATGGGAGAAAGAGATGATTTTGTGGTTAGATACATTGGGGTAGTGAAAGGTTTTTTTCTGAAATGCTTAAATTTAATATTTTCTCTTACTTTTTTAAGGGCTGAGGGTAGCCCAGGATGGCCGCAGCTTCATATGATCAATTGTTAAAGCAAGTTGAGGCATTAAAGATGGAGAACTCCAACCTTCGGCAAGAGCTAGAGGATAACTCAAATCACCTCACAAAACTGGAAACCGAGGCGTCCAATATGAAGGTATTGCAAGCTCTGTGCCTGTGTGGGGTTTCTGTCACTGCCCTTTGTGTCATGGACTGGGAATTGCTGAGTGAATTTTGTGTACTTTTAGACTCCTATGGAAGTCCTTTTCCAGGCCATGTAAGGGAAAAACTATCAGCTATATTTATTTATTATTATTTTTTAATTTCAAAACTGTTTTCTAGAAACAGCTCCCAGTGTGCTGTGATAAGCCTTACCATTTTAGCACAGCTGTACTTCCCAGCAGGAAGTCCAGAGTGTTGACACAGGTTGACAAAGCAAGTATTGTTCACCTCTTGAAAACATGGGAAACACTGGAGTTTTTCAGTGTTTTCAGGTAATTTTAAAAATTTGAGGGTTTGCTATAATTACAGTATTTAAGATCTCAACAGAAGTTCCTTTTAACGTAAGACCACAAGTTCTCCAATCTCTCCCAAAGCTTAAATTAATACTTAAAAATTTCACCCAGATCTGTCCTGCTGGTGTTTGTTGGCTAAGTGTAGGCCTTCAGAGCCACCTGTCTAAGAGCAAACACTAGGCTCAAGTGGAATTTAGATGGATTTTAATCAGTAGGAAGATACACCATCATCTGTATCTGTCTGATCCGTGATACTGGCAGAAGAAGGCAGAATTTTGCAAGCCTTAGAGCTGCATTAATGTGGTGCTCTTCCTAAGCTGACAAATCCTGCTGCTTTTTGCTAGCAGGCAGCAAAACCAGTCTGCTTTTGGTACCTCAGTTAGAAGAGCTCAGAAATTGTTGGTATTTCTGTGTATACTCCTGTACAGGGTAGGCATATTCTAAATATTAAGCAACATTATTTTCTCCATCTACTTGCTTCCCGATCTTCATATCACAGACTTACTATTCCTTTACAACCAGTCTTTAACTTTTAAAATACAGTAATGTGATTAATATAGCAATTAAAAATATTTGAACTGAATTTTCTTCTCCTCCAGCATGTAGACTGTATATTCACTATAAGAAGAAAAATTCTGCTTTTGGAAACACTAGTTACAACATTTGAAAAAAAGCACAGATTTTTCAGATATTTTTAGTCCTTACGTTGCAGTGTAAAATGTAAATGGCTTTGCTATCCAAATTAAAAGGAAATTATAGTCCTTTACACCAGCTACTTGAAATGGTTGTTGTCATTAGCAGCTGCAGAAAAAATGCTTGTTTGCTGAGTTATGTGTCTTTAAACTAATTCTGTCATTTATATTATTTTTCTTAAGAAAATATTGCAACAAATTTGTCAGTAACTCCCTCCACTGCCTGTCATTGCAGTCTTAAATAAGGAAGGGAAGAACCGGACAGATGATCTTCCTGCTAGTTTTACAATAAAAGAGTAAAAATGTCTTCTTTTATCTTCTTCATCCACATACAAGTGTTTTGGTTTTTGGTCGTTTGGTGGAGGTTTTTCTAGCTTTTGTGTAGATAATTAAATTTCCAGTGACCTAGAGACAGTCCAGGTGTACAAGCTGGTCTCTAGGGCATTAATTTGGGGTGTGGAATGGCTTTGTGTTCTTACTTTAAATCTGGCAAACTACCGAACAGAAAGTGGCTCCATTGCACTCCTCTGTGATTATGAACATGCCCAGAGTAGAGGTCTCATTTTTTTTCTGTCCCAAGTTCCCTTCTAGATTTAAGGAATGTAACCCAGAAAAACCTCCACCTCAAATATCAAACTCAGTATGTTTCACTTTGGGGGATGGATGGAGAAGAGATTGTTCAGATTAATTTGATGGTTTTTGTTGTTTAATTCACATTCTATTGGAAATCATTGATTCCTCAGGTGTATTTGCACCTGCACCTGAACCACAAAGTCATGTCATTCCCTTGTTTGTTTCAGACCCTTTTCTTTGGAAAGTATCACAACATAGTTTTAATTTGAGTCAAACCTGAAGGATGGTATGGGAATGATCCTGGGGTCGGATTGGAGTCTGTGGGTGAAGTTTGATGGGGATCATTGCAGGATTCTCTTAAATTGGGAGATAATTTTAGTTTCGCAGGCTTTTGGAGAAAGTGTGTGCTGGCTTTGCTGCACTAAACGAAACTGCATGTTTTGTATGGTCCCAGTGCCATAGTTAGGGATAATTACAAGCAAAGTCATTAGCAGAGCCAGAGCAGTCAAGTTTGAAAGCCCTTTGGCTACCATATATATGCAGTCAAAGATTTCCTGAATGTCTTGGAAAAAATGATCCTTTGGGAGCACAGAAGTGTCACAGAGCCATTGTAACCCGTCTTGCCCAGTAAAATCCTAAATATTAGCAGAAGAAGGGGAGAAGCAGTGGGGAAAACAAGCTGTGGGTTCCATGGCAAACATCACTGCTCTTGCAATGTGAATTTTGGTCTGTGGCCCAGTGCAGGGACATCTCACAGTGATTCTTTGGACTGCTGCTCTGCCTGTCTCCTCATTTTCTTATATTCTGTAATCAGCTGTAGAGGGGAGTAGTTAGGAAGGGCATTTTAAAGACAATATTTAAAGGACTTGATTTTGGAAGTAGTAGTGTTAAAACGTTGTGTAAGTATGCCCCATCTTTATAATCCCTTCATTTCAGAATTGTAAGGTAATCATATGGGAATTAAAACCTTGACATGAGCTCATCTTGCACATGTATTTATTATAAACTAATACTGACCTATATAAGAACAAGGTCTGACTGCTTCCTGTTTAAAGCTAAATCTCTTACTTAAAAGTGAAGACTCCGTTTACTGACCAGAAAACAACACGATGGATAAACAAAGAGAAATGTGATAAAGGGGGGTGCCAAAATGATTAGTAAAACAATCTCCACTTTGTTTTTTAATTTGTGTTGTCCTAGGGATTAACTGTTCAAACAAAAGAAATCCCTCAGAGTACTATGACTAACTTGGGAAATTCATTTGTTTTTATTGGCTTGCTGTCAGATGAAATACAGCAGTTTGGTATGATAAAATGTTCTCTTTAAGTCAACAAATACGCTGTTTGATGATCGATGAAATAACAATGTTGGCTCATAAATAAAAAAAATGGTGTCAGTGTCTAGATGTAAGAGTAATTGCATAAACCACAGACTATGGACAAATTTAGAAAACTATGAACAGTTTTATCAGAATTCAAAACCTGTAAAATTCATGAAGAGACAAAAAGTAATCCAATGTCAGCCATACTACTTTGTGCATATACTTACATGTCTCCCGCATTTGTGGAAGACTTTGTGAGACTTTCCTGCCTGGTTCTTGCTCATAGCTAATTAGTATCAGCATTTTTCCCCATATAAAATATGGGGGAAACAGGTATGCTTAACTTAAACTCCAGAACTCTAGAAGTAGCTAGCATAAGAGTGACATCATGCTTCATTTCCACACCCACTGTTTGAGTGCTTTGATTTTATAGTAAATCAGTAATTCATGATATCTTGTGTAAGAAAGCCATTTTTAGTATATGTGATGCTCTGTGAGCAAAACATTGTCTCTTCTATTTTTATAAAGTGCACTTAAAATTTTATTCTACATATGACTTTTCAGTTTATTCAATGTCTTCTGTACTGTGTCCACATGTTTCAAAAATAAAATAGGAAGACTGTCACTAGAAGTGATTCAGATTTCTTGATTTTTTTGAGATGTGTTCTAACCAGATAAATACACACCAAAGAAACACAGTAACGGTTAAATTCTTACCAGAAAATCATGAGCTGTTCATTCATGTGTTGTGGAGGGTGGTGTTTTGGCAGATGATTTTCTTCATATAAACGTTTTAGTTTTAATAATTTTCTGCGGGTTTTATTTGTTTTTATTTGGTTTGTGTGTTTGAAGGAATTAATGTTTAAAAGACAAAGTCCTAGAGAGCTCATTACTATCACATCCATTGCAGATCCAGAGTGTGATTTATTTTTGACATTGATGGTGTTTGTGAGTTTCTTCTGCTAATTAGATAGCAGGGCAATAAAACTTGTTATGCTATTATGTTGGATTGAAAAATATTTTCACTAAATAAAAAAGCAAGAATGAAGATATTTTATTTTGAGGATTTTTATTTTGAATGCGTTTCTAAAATATCAAGCTATGGTAATTTAATGTGGTAGCAAAAGGAATATTAAGTCTCTAGCATATAATATCCCAGATTTATTGCAGTGGTGTACATACTTTGTGATGATGAATTCATACTCAAATTACCAGAATTAAAGGTAAAAACTATGCTAAAGAAGATGCCATGGTGCCCAGTTTTCATCTCGTTTCTGTCATGATGGCTTTGTAGAAATTGTGAGAAAGTTTACATCATATTAGAACTAAAGTGTACTTTTATAACTAAATATGATTAAATTGCATTTTATTTTATCTGCAAATTCAACTTCCCATTATATCTTTTTTTGACTATTGGAAAGGATGAATATACAAATCCTTATCAGGAATAGCAGATTGACCGGCAAGTTAGCAACTTATCAGCTACAGTAGCTTGTTTGTCTCATTTTAAAATGAGGAAGGGACTCTGAAAAACGTGCTGTTTGCAGATTGGAGCTTGTTAGCCTATGTTTGTCTGTATAAACAGAAGATTGATGTTCAGAATGTTCCAGAAACTAACTTAACTGTCTTGCAGTGTTTTGACATGGAAGTTGCACTTTGTGATCTGTAAGTCATAAGAGTTAAAGAAAATTTTTTTTTTAAGTGCTGATCCTTTACATCAGGTATACTCATGGCTTAATCACAGCCTTTTTAGGAGTTAGATTTCAGGTACCATTTGTACCCGTTATCCCCCTTGACTAAATTTCAATATTTCCTTTTAAATGTCTCCTGAGCAATTCTCTCTTTAGGAATGAGTAACTGCTCTTATCAGATGTCTCCCTGATCAGGTAAGCAGGTGATCTCATTTTCTTTTAAATTGACAAACCACACTTCATGGCCTTACAGTCTGCTTAGCCACCACTTTTTGGTATTTAACCTTGAAAACCTGCTTTGTTCTGATGAGCTGTCTCTGATCATCAGTGTTTATTGATCTTTGTGGTAAGCCGTAAAAGGTGTTGGAGATACTCTAATTGGCACAGCAATTTTTGGCTCAATGTATTGTGGTAAGCCACGTGCTTGCAAATTAGAATTTGAAGCCCAACATATTCACAGAGACCTCTGATACACACAGGTTAACATATTGTCATGTGCTATATACACATGCAGTGTGCATCTGTCTATGTGTGTGCTTCCTCAAGCAGGTGGTAGATGAATACATTTGAGAGATATCCAGGTTTGCAATAGCATCTTCTGAAATCTAACAACAGTTTTTCTTCTAAGGTACCAGCAATTATGCATTTTGCTGGGGATACTTACTGTGTCAGATAACATCACTTTTCCATCTCTGTGTAAAAGGAGAGTGTTTCTAGCTGCATCCTGCCTTTTCCTTTTTTCGTTTTATCTTCAGAGAAAAGATTTTTGGTTGGCATCACATACAGTGAAATGTTTCACCAAGGCATATATAGAAAAACACAGCTGAAAAATTAAGTTAACTATGAAAGCAAACCAGTCAGAAGAGAATGTTAAAGTATGCTAAAATAGATATACTTGATCTGGAATTGCTATTAGTGAGTAGGCTACACATAGTAACTAAACTACAGGATAACTTGGTGTTTCATTTGAATTTTGAATGTAGTGCAATACACATTTCTTGTTGTATCCTGTTGCACGTTAGAGTATTAGCGTTATTTCCAGAACTAGATTCCAGAATCTGATTTCTGAGTGATCTGAGTTATCTGGTATGTTGTTATTGCTGCTGAGAGGTCAAGTCAGATATAACATAGTGGATTATAGTTGCTTCATGGACTAAAACGAGTGTTGTGGTATCTCCACAGCAACTGGTCATACAGAACTTGAAGGTATTTCCCTACTATACTGAGAACATCTCAGTGGCCCTGTCTCTAAATTTTAAGTATCAACAATAAAACTTAGTGAATAAAGGGGTAAAACACATACAGTGACATATCAGAAACAAATTATATTTACCCAAGTGTTCAAAAGCAACCTGATTATGAAATCTCTGAACTGTTGGTTGTAAGTTATGACCTTTTTCACCTTCTCTTAAGCAGTTGGGAAAGTTGAGGTGTGACCCATCTGGCTTTAAAGAAAGCAAACTACAGCCGAAGGAAGAGAAGTCATTTGCTTGAGTGATCTTTAGACCACTATACTTTAAATAGTGGTCATGCAAATTATTTCCCTTCTGACAAAAGTCTTTGTTAGTTTGTCAGCCAGTAATATCTTGTCTTTTCTTGAATCATGTGGTTCCTCAGTGGGAAGTTCTCTACTTGCAGCAATTCTGCAAATTTTGCTTCATAGTCAAAGTTTCTCTTCCGTATATTCCACACTGTGTCAGCGTTTCTGCTGGAGAGAGATCTCTTAGTTGGAGATCTGTTAGATTCCCCCTGGACTCTGAGATTCTTCACCAGCACTCTTCCACTTGCTTCCTTAGGCGTTGTCCTTTATTTGGTGTCTGCTGGATGTAATGATACGCTGTCAAATTACAGAATTCAAACTGAAGAAAGTCCAGTGACATACTTTTTTTGCTCTTCCACGAGGCAGACACCTGTATTGCTTCTCTTTAGGATTCTTTACATGTTTAAGGCCTGCTGGTTATAAACAACCAGTTGTGATTGTCAGAAAAAGATCAAGATTTTGTGATCAAGATTCATTTTGAAATGGCCTCAGCATCTCATCATGCAAATTGCACAAGATGGCAGGTGTGAGACTGTGTTACTTTTTAAGAAAAAAAAATTCAGGAAAAGCTGCTGATCTACTGACCTGCAAATTTGAATTTGTAATGGACATACCAGAAACCACAGTAAAGAATGGACTTACTTGTGGGTAAAGAGTTAACCTTTCTTTTTTAGGGAGAAATGTAGGTCACAAATAAGAATTCTCTGGGGGAATTGCTGAGTAGGAAGTAAGCAGTTTTGGCACTGGGGACTCTGCTTGTTTTCCTAAAATGAGTTCAATAATGTCCCTCAATAAAGCCTCTTGAAGAGCCCAAGTTGATTTAAGAGGGTTCTTGGTTCTTTAATGATTATTCAACTTAAAGGTAGCAAATGAAGGGCAAAATAAATAGTCTTTCTTTTTCTTTAGTAAACCCATAGTATCCTAGTGAGATTTCTGCCATTACCTGTATTTCTTTTCAACGTATTTTTAAGTCATTTGGAAAAAAAGAGGGAGGTACAAGAGTTTGACTGATGCTTTTCATGGTGGTAAAAATGAACAGAGGAATGTGAATAGTTGCAGAAGAATCTTGTGGTATTGAGTGAGTGAATTGAATACATGGCAAATAAAACTCCATGTTCCAAAGAGCAGAAGAATCATGACTTCTAGAAAATAGCCTTAACTTTATGTACACCATGAAGTCTGAATTAATATGGCAACAGCGTAGAAAGAGGTATTAGAGATACTCTAAATACCTGAAAAATAAAATTCCATGTAGTGTCAGATTAGTGCTTAGTTTGGTTCCTCAAAGTTAGTCTGATATTGGGAATTACTGGGCATAAAGAGGGAAACAAAACAGTTATAATTGTGTCAGCATGGACACGTGCTGATCCAGAAAACGTGTATTGTGTTCTGTTCTGATGAACTTCCTCAGGAAGGACCTAGTAGAATTCACATTAGGTGCCAAAAAGATTTAAGTGATCTGAAAATCTTCCTTAAGTGCTGTGATTTAATAAAATGTAACTTTTCAGGTGAAGAGATGGGAAAAAGAGAGGGACAGGATGGGAAGAAGATTGTTGAGCTCTAATAAAAGATTGTAAGTGTCATGAGGAGAGTTATTAGAGAATTAATCGTTTTCCTGAATACCAGATTTAAGGACATCAAATAACATCGTGAGATAGCTAGTGGAAAACAAACAAAACAAAGCTTGTTTCGTATCATGTTTGCCATGGGAGGTAGGAACACTGGAGATACAGTTTCAGGAAGTCTGCAAGTCAAGGCCAGAGGGAAGCTGGGGAGAGGACATGCAAGAGAAATGAACAGTAGGTTCAGTTCATGTATCCTCACTAGGTTTCTGCTGATGGAGAGGAGGGAGGTTGGTTTGGCAAGATGTTTGGTCTGTCTCAGTGTTAAGGATGGTGTTTGCTCTTGATTCTGTTCTTGGTTCTTGCCTAGAGCACAGGTCATACGAGGAGCAGCTGAGGAAGCTGGGGGATCTCAGCCTGGAAAAAACGAGGCTCAATGTGGGACCTTCTCACTCTCTACAATTTCCTCACAGGAGGTTGCAGCAAGCTGGGGGTGGGTCCCTTCTCCCAAATAACAAGCAACAGGCTAAGAGGAAATGGCCTCAAGTACTGGGGAGGTTTAGATTGGACATTATGGAAAATTTCTTCACTGGAGGAGTTGTCAAGCCCAGGAACAGGCTGCCAAGGGCAGTGGTGGAGTCACCGTCCCTGGAGGTATTTAAAGGACGTGTAGATGTGGCATTGAGGGACATGGTTTAGTGTAGGACTAACCCAATGGTGGGTTTAAGATTTTTCCCAGCCTAAGTGATTCAATGATTCTGTGATCATCCTGTGATGTCAGTACTATGCTGCTCTGAGATTGCAGACACATTATCACTTCTACTGCCTCCTTCAGTTCTGGCATTTATTTGTTTCCTATCATCCTAGTTCTGTCTGTGCATGCCTGGCTTGCAGCTTTACAGAGACGAATCCTGTTTACCTGGATACAGGCTGTAGTGAAATAAACTTCTTTTTTTCACTTCCTACTTGAAGCAGTTGAACATAAATTTTCCCTCCTTAATTGGCCTTTTTGTCACCAAGTGATGAGAACCTTCTAGCACGCTCTTCATTTGCTCATTGCTATGCAAGGAGTGTACCTCAGAAAGTGGTGCCTGTTGTTGAATCTGTCCTTGTCCTGGCATTGTTTCCATGCAGCTTCCAGCCAACTCTAATGAGTCAACTTCATTTTGTCTGACTGATTTTTCAGCATTCTGGCTGATGTGGCCAAAGTTGGGGGGTTTGGGTTTTTTTAACACTTTTGTACTCCTGGCTCTTAGGAGTTGTTTATATGGTATTGCAGGCTCTGCTGTCTTAACGGAGCTTGTTTTTCTTCTCTAAACTTACAGCTTTTTAAAAACATGTTTTGATCCATACACTGTCTGGTACACAGGAGGTGCTTTGTCTTGATTTGTCTGATACTTCACTGAATTTTGTTGTTCCCTTTTGAAGAGCATGAAGCAGGAACATAAATTCCAGCCATCATTAAAGGGAAAGGTAGAAGGATTTGGAAGTGCTTTGAAGAGCAGCTAAAGATGCAGTAACAAATGAGGAGTTTGTGTAATAAGTTCAGTGCTTTGGAGAAGGAAGCTATATGAGGGAATCAATGAATCAAAAGCATAAATTAATACAATTTATTTGCAATTTGTGTTTGTATCAGCTGCAGTGAATTTGACCACCAGATCTGTTCTTTGCTTTTATCAAGAACAAACTTTGTGTTTGAAATGAACTACAAAAGAAACCCTTAGTAATTTGCGCAACTGAGTTTATTTTTACTCTTTCTCATTTTTAGACTTAAAAAAACCCAAACCAAACAAAATATCCAAAAACAACAACAACAACAACAAACAAAACAAGCAACCTCCAAAACAAAACAAAAAACAAGAACAACAACAAAAAACCCACACATAATAAGAAAACAAACAAACCAACCCCATGCAACAAATGAAGACTAAAAATGCATTTTATTTGGGTTTGCAGATTAAAACATTAAGGAAATGACAGGTTTCAGGCAGATGATGCCATCCTGATTTTGCCAGTTGGTCTGTACATCCTATAATACAATTTTACCTATTCTACAAAAAAATCTTCCGAAGTCAGCAGGCTCAATGCTCCCAGTATGGATGAAAATATATACCTGTATAACATAGTGTTGTTTTCTAATTTACTTCTACAAAGGAAGTTTTAAATCCGTATTTTCGGGCAGTTAGTGTTGTGTAACGAGTGAAGTACTTCTCTTGAAAGTTATTCCTTAATAGAAATTGTTTCTGCAGGAAGAATGGAACTTTTTTTACTGAAAAATACTTTTTTTTTTCACAGTATTGAAAGTAAACTAAAACTCCATCTTCTTCTGTCAGCTGGATAACTGTCTCTTTGAATGACTGTGGTCTCAGTATGAGTGGGTCACATACCTCCTGGAAATTGCACAGCTGTGATCCCCATCAGAAACACTGTCTTTGGACAGCCAAGCTAGTATGGGACAATTAAGTGAGAATTGTGAGATACACACCTCAGACAGCACTGAAAAGACAGTGCTCAAAATCCAGTTACATTCATGTTCCGGTTTGGGATCCCCTGGGAGAAGGCAGCCTACAACCACCCCTCCCCCACCAGGTTTGGGAAAAAAAAATTTTCTTCGAAGGAAAGTGAAAGATAAAAACTATTTATTTAACAAACACACAGGAAAAGGGATAATAATGCTAAATGATAAAACCTCCCACTCTGCTGAGAGAAACCTGGGAAATTTCAGAGTCCTTCCTTAGATCTCTCTCTCCCCCTCCTTGGAGCTGGGACGGGGTGGTGGGCCCACCTCCAGGGCCAAGGCCTTGGTGGAAAGTCCTCCTGTTGTATTCTGATATTGAAACAGTCCAGCAGGGAAAAAGGGAAAAAGACCAAGTCCTAGGAAAACAAAAGTTCGTATCTCCGAAGGAAAAGGAGCTGAGGAAAAAAAAAACTGCCGAAAGCTGGCTGGAAAGTAAAGCAAGCTGGGTGCTTCCCTTCCCTCTCGCTCTCCTGCCGCAGTTGGAAAAAAAAAAGAGTCGCTATCTCTGTGTGACCTTGAACAAGCTGCAAACTGCTTTGAAAAAGTTTTGCACAGTTTTTCCTCCCCCCTCTCAGGCTCAGTTTAAAGGCACAGAAAAGCACAAAATTAATTCCTGGGCATGGGGCAGCAACAGGGGATACACATCATAGTCACCCCAAGACACTTCAGTACAAGGTACCAAAATGTTTTGCTTTCAGTGTAACCAGATTGTGTTTTGTATTCTGAAATAATACAGATTTTAAAAGATTAGTACGTTAGCTGTGAATCGGCTAGCTATAGAAATTTAACGTTTTATCTGCTTATTAAGGGAGAATGTTGAAAACGTAGGAGTAGCTGGCTATCTGGCGCTTTAAAAGCCAGGTCCTCTTCCAATGTGTTGGCCATACAGGCACTTGCACATATACCCTGCTCTCAGTGGGAGCCTCTTCTACCTTTGAATTCATCCTGTTCAGCACAAGTGTCATAAAAATGGACAGAATATGGTGTTACCTAGTTTTGTTCTTTGAGTAGCCATTCTAGCTTTCTGATTTTTTCACATTTGCTATATTTAACTGCCTGTATGAACAGCCTTACTGTACATAATAGCTGGTCTTGTCTGAGAGTGAAATGATTTTTTTTTTTTTTTAGTAAATGCGTTGTTTGGTGAACAAGTAGGGAGGAAAGGCATTGATTCAGCAGTAGCATTCCTTGCCTGTGTTAGTATTTGTGAAATAGGTGCTAAATTCTCAGCTTCTATAACTCGTGCTATGTGCATTCATCCAGTGTTTTCCTTTTAATATCTGCCTGGTTTCCATTTACTTTCAGCACATCGTTTCCCAGCACGTAAGCACTTGAACTTTTGAAGTCTTGCAAGGGAGAACAGTAATCACAGGAAACCTTATATGTTTTTTTTATTTTTTTTCCCCCTCTAATGTGAGCCAGCATCTTCAGTCTTGAATTAATTTGCTTGCTTTTAGTTGGATTTTGGGTCTGCAGAATGTTTTGTGTGGTGCCCCATGCACTACAGCCTTTCAGGAGGGAAGAGCTGATGTTGTTTTTAAGGTACACAAAGGAGACTGTCACATCAAGATAGTGACACAGGGAATTGAAACACTGGTAGCATGGTAGATAATGCAGGGGATAGCACAATGGTTAGATCCTCCAAAAATAGAAGTAATTTTGAAAATTATGTGTATTGATCATTTGATAAATTTTAATGTGTAAGTGGAGGAAATTGTCATAAGCTGAACTGATTCTTACAAACTGTATCACGTGATGAATTCTGGGAAGTTCTGGGAATCTAGGAAATAATTCAGCGATGCACAACTAATGCAGTCAGTCATCTTTTTAACTTCACCTGAACTAAAAGTGTGGGTATAAAGTCATTAGCATCCTACGAAACGCAGATATTTAAAATATCAGTGAATCTATTTAATATGCAAAGAAGCAGCTGTGGCATTATATTGTTGGGCTTTTGTGTCTTTTTATGATTTTACAGTAAGTAATGTTTTTAGATCTTTGCAATTTTAAAATTTCTACCAGGATCCAAATTGGCTGGAAAATTGCAGAAAATATTTGCTAACTTTTTTTTTTAGAATTTAGGGGAAATTGAGCTGGTGATATATGTAGTTAATGCCATTACTTTAGACAACCCTATTTCTGAGCATAAAATCAGATAACTTTAGTTGACCTGACAGTGTGCTTGCACTGAAAATTTGGTGCTGTCTTCTGTAAGTGGTTACAGCAAGTGACAGCTCCTGAGCATGGTGGCACCAGGTGAATATTTTTCTTTTAGAAAATGACATTGTTGGAAATTAAAGTGAACATCATTTCACATAAGAAATGCTTTCCTGTTTCTTCAAGGTTGAAAGTTGAGTTGCCCCAGTGTTCCACCTCAGTCAGCAGTGCTGTCATTGTTGCTGTTATCATTTGGACCTGGTTACAGGGTTGAGCAGCCAGAGCAGTGCTTGACACTTGGGGCAATTAGAAGGGCTCCCATCAAGCCTGGTTAAGCAGTAGCATAATTCACCAAAATGTGTAGGAGCAAAGAGCTCCTTCCAAGCACTCCCTCAGCCCCTGTGAATGTTGTGCCATGTATGACAGAATTAAATCACTGTGAAGTTCATATAGTTATGATCAGGTAATTTAAGACTTTGAACTTAAGTTTCTACTATCTCTAAAAACATAGAAAAATAGTATTCTGGTGTCTGTCCCCTCCATGGTTCTGACATTTAATGATTTTGTGGAATTTGAGTGATATTCTTTTAGTA
Organism: Corvus brachyrhynchos; assembly: GCF_000691975.1. Classification (NCBI taxonomy): domain Eukaryota; kingdom Metazoa; phylum Chordata; class Aves; order Passeriformes; family Corvidae; genus Corvus; species Corvus brachyrhynchos. The sequence continues at coordinate 305,394 of NW_008236771.1, read as the reverse complement.
TATGTTACCTTTTTTCTGCCCTTCTAAATAATAGTTGAAACAACATTCAGCTCCACTGGAGGTCAAAAATTATTTTTAATTTAGAAATTTTGTGTTATGTTTTCAGCATACCAGGTTAAAAGCATGAATATAAATGCTGTCAGAAATACTGTAATTTTAAAATAATGCTGACTTGGTTAACCATGATTTCTTAGTACAATCTGCACATTCCCGTTCTGTGTGGTGCTAACAGATGTTGGATTGCTCTCTGAAATTGTGAATGCTTTCTGTATTTGTGTGATTAAATGTGGTTTTATACTCACATGTTGTAAATAGAGTGGTAACCAACATAACTGGCCTGTAAGTATATCTGGTGTGCTGCATCCAGGAATTTCGTATATTTAATTTTCATTATGATTTTCTTATATTTTGGCCTTCACTGAATACACGTAACTATGACAAAAGTGAGTACAAGTAATGAAGCTTAATGTTTAAAGGGGGGGCGGGGGGAGAAGGGGAGAATAGTATTTACAGAAGACCAAACATACTTGAATTGTCATCAAAATGTCTTTTTACATATACCATATTTTGAAATGTTCCTAAATATTAATATTTATACATAGGGTTCTCAAAAACTGAATACACTTTAAGTCTTAACTCCGTGGGATTTTGAATCTGCCATTGTAAGCATTATTCCTCTGTGGTTCCTTTCTGTATTAGCAGCTTGAGTAAATTCACAGCCTTTAAACCATTTTGTTTACAAGATAAATAGCTCATCTTAGCTGGGTGCATGTACTGCTAGTTAAAGTGCTTTTATTTACAATAGTTGTGCAGTTACATACTGATGGATCTGATTTCTTTTATTTAATTATTCATAAAGTAGGTTTTATGTCAGGATTATATTCACAGAGTCCAAACAAAAAAACCCCAACCAACCAAACAAAAAATTGACAATGTTTCAGTACTTCACAGGCCAGAGACTGTGAAGACAGAAACCCTTTTAAATGATGATGAGTCATAGGGCCTGCTCCATTTCCAAAAGCATTCTTTTGTACTTCTGCACAGGACAAAATAAATTAGGTTATACTAAGGGTCGATTAAAATAATTTGACTTGCATTTTTTCAAAGAACAGAAAAAACCCTTTTCTTATAGACTTATATTTGTGGTTTTTTTCAGTAAATCACTGCTAAGTCAGTAAAGAATTTGCTTAGAATAATGCTGTAAACCACTACTAGTATACTTACTTAAATTTGCATAACTAAAAATACCAATTGAACCTTGGAGCCTATTTTATGCTTTAGCGGACATAATATCAAATTTAGTATAAACTTAACACAGAAAAGTACTTTTTCAAAGAACTGTATGCATGTAAACAGCATTAGTGTTGCATCCTGGATTATAAGTAGTGAATAAACAAAAATTTTCATTAGCACAGTAGCAGATAACTTGCCATGTTTCCCCCAGGATTATTGTAGAAAAGTTCTCTGTTCCTTATTCAAGTAAAATTGTGAATTCCCTAAGCTGTCATTGTAGTACAGCCTCATTTTCCACCACTGCCTGGCCCAGGGGCTGCATCTCCTTCTCTAACCTTTGTCTCCTTAATTTTACTGCCTGTTGAATTGTCAGCTTAGATTTTGAAGTGTGCTGTGATGGAGTTTGAAGTTGATGTCATAGCCTCATAATGGCACTGTTGCCTTAGCAATGACACTATAGAAAATAAACATACAAAAAATACAGAAAAGGTAACTTGAAAAAAATGCATATGCTGTTGGGGGGAAAATGGGATCATACAAAAACTAGAAGTTAAAACTTAATGAATTGGAATAGAAAATTTGAGCAAGGTGATCCAGTAGGCTAATGTTTAACTGTTGCCAGTATTTAGAAAGAGCAGTCCCTTGCTATCTGGACACCCCAGTCATGTAATTTGGTAGGGCAGGGAAAGTTGATGGTAGTTCCACTTAGCTTTTCATATTGGCTCTTGGAGCAGGAAGATTCATTACATAGAGAAGTATCCTGAACATGCTGAAACAGCAGATGTGCCACACGTGTGACAGAGTGCCTTCTAGAAAGGGAATGGAAGGAGAGGTGGGATTTGGGGTTCTTACATTGTAAAACAGTGCTGTTTTTGGAGAAAAATGATTCAGTAGTTATTTCTAAATTTATCTGAGTTGACAGGTTTCCAGTAAGCCTGCAAAACTCTCTCAGGACCATTCCATGTATCCACACTGCCCTTTTAGATTTTAAGCTGCTGTCTGCAGATTTGCGCTTGCATCAGACAATGCAGGAGCCCTTCTTCGAAAAACACCACATCAGTTTTTTGTCTGCCTTTGCTGACAAGGCAGATATTATATATAGAGATGGCTGGGCCATATGGCTGATGAGGGTGTCCTTGAACGTACTTAAAAGCACAAGCACAGGGAAGATATCTCTCCAAGAGTACATTTTATCACCCCAGACTTGATCCTAAAGGCAAAGCTGATATTTACAGGCAGTGCAGTAGGAGCAGATCTGTAGGTGAGTTGTGTTGAGGACCCAGCACACACACAATATGTATTTCAGGGTATTTTGTCTTTGGACTAGCTTCAGCCTGATCCCATGGAGTGAATGCCCATCAGCAGACCTGTGTGTAACTGCTGGCTTGGCTTGATCCAAAAGGAATTTGGTTCATGCTCCAAGATACTTGTGGTGGGAATCCAGGTACACCTGGTGTGGGCAGATGGAAGTCTGGCATCAAACTGGTCCAAACTAAGACGTGAATGTGGGCAAACACCTTGACTCCATCAGTAAACTGGAAATTTGGCTGGCTGTACTCAGAATTATTCTTCCCAGAGCAGCATGGCAGAGGCTGCAGCAACTGGGCTGCTAACATTTGGTCTGAGTCTAGGGCTTGAGATTATTTCGTCAGAACTCTGCACAGTTCTGTACTCAAAATTCTTTTACGCTACTTTTTTTTTTTATTACAAGGAAGAACACTTTGAGTACAGAAAAGCTCATCACCCTGCTGCTTAAAGAATATCTTGACTTTTTGTAGATGCCATGTTTTTTCTCTTGAAAAGAGAAAAATGCTTTTTTCTGTACCTTCTGTGTAAGTTGCAAAACCCATCAATACTGACTTTAAGGTATGCTAGACTCTTTAAAGATGAAAACATTGGTATGGACATCTTTTTAAATTGTCTAAAATTCATTGGTTTTCATGTCTGAACAAAAGTACAATCCTGTGTGCAGAGTCTATGTATGAAAATTATGGAGTACCTTCCATTATTCAGAATTGCTTTCATCTCCTGACTATGGTTGCTTCTAAAAATATTTTCTGTGCCACAGTATGAAAAATGATACTTTAAATTCCAGTAAGGGCTTTTTGTGTTGTAGCCAGTCTTTTTTATTTGTTCTTGCTATAGACAAATCTGTCATGAGGATATTGAAAAGACTTTCACTAACTTGCATTTAATTTTCTACCTGAATTTAAGCCACTGAGCATTTGGGTCCTGGGGGCTTACAGGACCCTGTAGTGTAACAGTCATTGTTTACTATAATTTTTTTTGTGCATCAGAACTGTGTTCCTTCAGCTGTGTAATTTTATCGTAGATAGTTTCAATAGGACAGGGCAGTATTCTTGGGTTTGAAGCTTCAGCTGCATAAAGCTTCAGCTGCCACTTTCTTGTAGGCCTGGTGGTGATCGTAATAGAGGTAGTAATAATACAAATAATAGATGCCGTGAAGGAAACCTTAATCTTTTGCTCCAAGGCATGGTAATGGTAGCATTTCTAGTAAGAATAACATGATTCTTCTTGCTGGTTTACAGTGGTGCTAAGGCCTCAAAGAAAACAAGTCCTGGGGATTGCTTCTATTCAAGATACTTTTCTGTTAGTTCATTCAAAAATTTATTTTTACGAGACTGACTGATTTATCCGTCTCTTAATTCAAAATACCTGGTATTCACTTTGAGGAGAACTTCCAAATAGAGTGAATTCCAATAGATTGAACTGCCGGATAGGTTGAACTATGTAGCACATACTTTACATCATGACAGTGCTGGGGGAAACACTGTAGAATATATCTGATGGGAATTAAAATTATGACACTTGATCACTGCTCACATGAAATATAATTTACATCAGTGCCTCAGCAGCTGTTACATGAGCGTGCACTTTAGGGTAAGATAGGATGTATTTACCCTGTGGGTTATTATTGTAAGGATTTCTTAATCAAGCTTAATTTCTTGTAGGAGGTACTGAAACAGCTACAAGGAAGTATTGAAGATGAGGCAATGGCATCTTCTGGACAAATTGACTTACTGGAACGACTTAAAGGTAAATATAGAATTATGTTTTAAGTAGGTTCATTTTTTTTCTCCGTTGTTTTTAATTTGGGATAAAATCTTTGAAGTCATTTGCATCTTCTTTCCAGTGTGGACCATGATGATGAGGCGTAGTCTCAGTGCCAAAGCATTTTTGCTAAACATTTAAAGACACATTCTCAAAAAACCCCCCCAAAAAACAACAACAAAACAACAAAAACATATGAACAAACCCCACTGCTCCTTTTATACTTCTGTTACTGTTGCTCAAGGACTTCATATTAATTGCTTTTGATATAACTCACATTTCATTCTTCAGAAAAAAATAAGTTAATGTTGGTGTAGTTCCACCAATTTTCTAAACTTGTTTACATGTCCTGCCCTCTCCATGTTGTATTACTGGAATTTTTTCTGTCATGCTGTAAATTGATGGCCCCCTTCCCTAAAGCATGTGCTGGAATGTGTATCATCCCGTTGTATGGGAAGTGCCAAGCAAGCCCAGACCACTAACTCCCTGTATACATCCATTATCCCTGCCACTGACCCAGAAATTTCATAGGGGTGTCTACATTTAAGAGCCCTGTGACGGACAGAGTAGTCATCTGTTACATGATGGTGAAGCATCTGCAGGATCTCTGGAAAAGAAATTGTTAGGAAGTGAGCCACAAAGTAATTCACATGATGTTTATGCAAAACTCTGCCCATTTCTTAAGTCCTTTGAGAAAGAGGCAGGCTTTGTGTGGGGATGCTATTCTGATTGCTGGGATTGCAGTTAGGCCATCTGCTCAGAAAACTGCTGTTCTCCAAGTCTACCATATCCATTGTTTTTGTTCACAGCATTTTCGCTGCATTTCTGTGCAAAATGTTTCCATAAAAAACCCCCATGGATTTGCTCAGGAAGTAAGAAATTAAGATAG
>NW_008236771.1:247716-300018 GCF_000691975.1 Corvus brachyrhynchos | reverse complement strand
CTGAACCTTCAGCTCTGAAAAATGTTTGCTGTTTATTATGCAGAACTGAATTTGGAAAGTACCAGCTTCCCTGGAGTGAAGTTAAGGCCAAAGGTGTCTGTGCGTTCCTATGGGAGCCGAGAAGGGTCTGTGTCGAGCCGCTCGGGGGAGTGCAGCCCAGTCCCTATGGGGTCATTTCCAAGAAGAGGCTTTATGAATGGAAGTAGAGAAAGCAGTGTTTACTTAGAAGAGCTAGAAAAAGAGAGGTAACTTTATTTGTTTATTCCTCCAGTATGGACTGACTTCTCATTTTAACATGGAAGTTTACTGCCACACCTACTATTTAGCTATCATGAATATGGTTTTGATCACTAGTGTATTTACCTGTCTTTTACCTTGACAGGTAAGAAACCAGGAATCTATGTTTTATTTAGATGCACGCACACAAAATATTTTTTAAAAATTGTAAAATATCATTCAGTTTCTACTGCTTCTTCATAAATGCATTTTATTGTTACTCTTTGTTGGCTGAAGGTTGTTTTTATTTTCATAAGCAGGTTATCACTGTCTGAAATATATTTAAACAGTGAGGGTGGAGCATTCTAACCACCTCCATATCTCCTCACCACTCTTGATAAATGCTGAAGCTTTAACAATGTGATGGTGCAATCTCTTTCTCTCTTTTGCAATTGGTTATTAAGTGCCATAACTGGTTTATCAATTATTTGCTATTAGCAGACGTTTACCTAGCAACTCTACTCTGTCAGCAAATATGTCAGCTAAACAAAATACCTGTTCTTATCTTTAAGATGTTGTTCCCATCAGATGCTTTGTATTGACAAAACCCTGAAATTGCTTTTCTTGAAAGGCAGTGGTACCCATTTAATAGGAAGAACATACTTTCAGGTCATAGTACAGAATTGTAGCACTTTATCAGTCACTTACAAAGGAAAGGCAAAGTAAAAGACATGCATCTGTTTCCACTGAAGCCATCTTTATTTCTTAAAATGAACCTGACTGAAATACCAGGTGTTTTCAGAAGCCCATCTGCAAGACAGGGTTTCCTAAAGATTTGATCCTATTTAGTGGATGGGATATCAGGCTGGGGGCTACAAAACCAAATAAACTGCAACACAGTATTTTTATGCCTAGTAGACATTAACAAGCAAAAAAATCCATTTTGAAGTTGTAATAGAAAAGTTCTGTGGGTAATGAGTGGGTTGTGGACAGCCCTCTAGAAACCCCTCCTCTAAAGGATGTTTTCTGCTGTTCAGCAAAATTTTTGCAGCCGAGACCTGAAAGGAGTATACTTCCAGGATATTATGTCTAGGTCCCTTTTTCTGGTCTTACCAGTAACTTCCCATGGGTCCATACTGAGCACGTTCTAGCAGCCACTCTATTTTTTTCCGTCTCCTAGCCAGGACAACCATTAATTGTATTTGTTCTGTTGCAGAAAATGTAGATTCCTGGGGAGCTGTATAAGAATATTTAGGAATTTGGGAATCTATCCACTTGCTTTGTCTCCATGTTCAAGAGTCTAATGTGTCTGTCATTCACCATCTTAACAAATTGTGCATTTGTTTGTATTCTTCCACTGCTGTGTTTTACTACATATGATACTAAAATCTTTAAACACAGTTGAGGCTTTCAGTGTGGTTTAAGTGAACTTCTGCTCCCTTGGAACAAGGAGCATTTATAGCAGCCAGAGCTCTTTAAGGTGATTAGCACCTCTGATTTATGATCTATGATCCTTTCCCACCCTCATGGATTCTGAGGTGATAGTTCTTTGGACTTCTTGCCAATAAAGATAGCTTAGGTAGTGAACCAGTCTGTGTTCCAAATAACACTGGAGAAAAGGGATAAGGATGTTTTAATTTCCGAGTAGCTTAGGCAGCTGTCACAGCTGATGGAATAAATATTTGTGCTGTGGAGAAGATGGATCTGTGGCAGCATGGCCAGATCACATCTGGCTTCATTATTAGTGAAATGATGGATAATCTGAAACTGCTCTGTTCTTTAAGCTGTTTCAGGTTACATGTGGAAGTATGTAGGGCATTGATGAGAACCCTGGGTAGCCAAATGAATCAAAACTTGGGGGGCGGTATAGGACTGTGCATCTAAAACCACTACCATTTCTAAAAGAAAATTAACAACTTATTTTCCTATGTCTTGTGTCTAAACTTGTTTGGCTTATTTACTAAATTTCTGTATATCTAAACGTATATATTTGCTAATAGATTTTGGACTTTGGCACTTAAACAGTCTTTCAAGAACTTGTGGAGTTTGACAAGCCTAAAATAATTTAGAATAAAGTAACACTTTTCGGAAATCTGCAGCAGGAGACCATTTCCACTCAGTATTTTAACACACTGGCACCATATATGCTGCTCATGGGCAACAGTGTTTGTGGAAGGATTAAATGAAATATTTAAATATTTAGAGCAGTTTGGTGGGCACCTGGCATCCAATCAGGGTCAACCCACCACATTTGGCTGAAAGTGAACTTCTGAGGGGAAGAAAATTTATCAACTAATTTGCCTGCCAGAATAAAGATGAAATTACTGGCCTGTATCTCATTTGTTTGGCTCTCCTCTAATTCCAAAGTTTAAAAAAAAAAAGCAAAGAGAAATAGGGGCAGTGGCAGCACTATGCTTTTAAATTGCCAGTTTAGAATATTCTAATCATTAGATATCTCCTCCTTTCTTTGGCTGTTTCGAGGTATACTTGGTAAGAGCATTGTATCAGCAACAAAATTTTTCAGAGTACACTGCCGGTTAATTTTTGTGTTTGTTTGCCCTTGGCAATTTAGCAAATTTAATAATCTCACCTTTTTAAATTCTGTTATTTGCCAGTAAAGATGACAGTCTTCTGAGGAATTTTATATGAAAATATTTGTGTGCCTTGTTTATTCCTTCTGGTTTATGCCATTCCTTTTTTATTTCTTTAATGTTGATTTGGAGCATTTTCTGTCTCATTACTTCTTTCTTCCATTATGCTTTTCTCCTTTTGCCTGGCTGGTACAACTTACCTCAGACTTCACAGCATCAGCACTGCTTTTCAAGATTTTGTTTTATTTTTTAGGAATTGAAGTGAAAGTATTAATTATAGTCATAATTTACGTACTTTGAGTAGGGTAGCATATAGTTTGTTTCCCTTCTCCCTTTTAGCCAGGAGTAATATTGACATAATTATGCAGAAAAACTTCCAAAAGAAAAAAACAGTTTTCTGCATTCATTCAGCTTCCTCTATTGCTGGGAGCTTCAAAAGTACTGCATGAGAGAAGTCTTTCAAAAAAACCACCCTCCAGAAGAACAGCTCAAATTGAAAACTTTTGTTAACTCATAAAAATAGTGTGAAGTTCCAGAAGCTTTCTCTGTTTGCTTGGTTGCATTCTCACTGAACTTGACAGGGTATGACAGAGAACAGAATTTTCTCTGATGCTGTGAAAGTCCTAATGTAAAAGTTGGGGTATAAAAAAGATGGAATAACTGCACTGGTTTTTTCCATCTTGCTTTTCATGACCAGTAGCAGCTCTTCCACTTCAAGTCATCTCCTAACCCCAAGAAGCTGCAGGAGGCTGAGAAGGAGCTGTACTTCTGGTTGGAATAGTATCTGAGAGTAAAGTTAAATGTAGGGAACAGCTTATCAGACACATCTACAGAGACCTGCTGCTTATTGCTGCTTATTTTCAAGGAAACTGGTGTGCAGCCTGCTGTGTTTGTAGTGACCCTTCAGGTTTTGTGCTGAGAGAACTTAAAGACTGTTAAAACCTGAGTTCTCACAGAGCAGTGATACCAAACTAGTAATCCCAAATGAAGTGTCACTTCAGAAGAAAAAATGACAATATTAAATCAAACAAGCTGCCCTCAGGTCATGCATTATGTTGTTTACGCAGCACTGATGGTTCCTAAGTTATTTTCTTGCTTCTAGCATCCATTGTGCATGTCAAAACAGATTGAATGACACACTGTCTCACAAACTGAATACCCTACATTTCATAAGAGGAACTTAATCACATGTTTACTTAGCTGAAAGTAATCCCTCCAATTTCTGCTACCAGTTCTTTGACATCCAGAGGCAGAATTAGTCAGTCCTTTCACATTTGCAAGTCCTCATGTGGTAAAAGTACTTTTTATAAGGATCACATTAATTGTGGTTTTGCAAATTTTATTTCACAGCCTGGACACAACTGGTGCCTGGGCACTCAATGTGGTAAAAAGGGAAGCTGCGCAGAATTCCTGTGTGTCCAGAGTTTAGGCACCAGGGCTGTGTTACAAGAGAATGGGCAGGTGGGAGACAAAAAAAATTTCTCAACAAGCTTTCCCCAAGCACCATCTATTAGTTTTTCATTCAGTCTGTCTAAAGGGCTTTAGGAATTTCTGCCAGCCCCATCCTTGTGACTGAAAAATTACTGCTGTACTGTGATACTGCTCCAGTTACCTGCCAAATTATGGTAATCGTTTGTCACTTCTTTTCAATCATTTTGGTTGTAAACCTGCCTGATGTTAAAGCTGTACAGTAAATGACTTAATGTGTAGCCGTGGCATCCTTAAAACAAATCTATTTCAACATAACTGTTGGATTGAATCTGGAAATTTATGTCATTTTTTCATGTTTACAAACATTAGCACTCTTAGATGTGTGTAGTTTTTCAGTCTCACATTGAAGGGAGGGATCCTCTCTTTTAATTTTCCATTTGAAGACAGGCCAAGTCACTGGTATTGAATATGGAATAAATGTTAAATCATCAAAATTAGGTTGAAACATATTTTAAAGCAGGAAATAAGTCAAACAGATTCTGTGAAATACAATTTTTTTAATTCTTTCATTTTTATTTTGTGTGGAATATGGATTACCTTCTCAAATCGTGACTGGGATGCATTATCAAAATAGTCAGGGGAAATTTGTACTATTGTTGTATGGTGTGTAACTGTTCCTTACTGACTTACAGTAATTGTCCATAATACAATGTGCTTTATAAAGGTTCATATGCTCTTGCTCAAGCCACAGCCAGAGAGCAATGCAAAAGTTAAGGGGTGGGAGATAATTCTGGGCAAACATGTATGCAGCTTTCTGTCTTCTGGCTAAGTATTAATTTTGTCATTTCTGTTAATAAGCAATATTAAAACATCAGAAAGAAGAACAGTACTCACAGAAAGCATTAGAAAGAAAATAGTAAACTTGTATTTAAAAAGAAAAGAAGAGTGGTTTTTCTGTTTATTCCTACTAGCCAGATTTTGATGGAAAATTTTAATACATATTTTGAGAAATATTATAGCCATGAACACTATTTCACTATATACATAAGATTTAGAAGTATATAAAATTCAGTTCGTGAAGGATTGATAAAATAGTATGTAAAATTTCCAGTAGATTTTTTTTTCCTTGGTAGTCTGCATATATTACTCATTCTGTCTTTCTCATTTATTACTCAGGTGTGCAGTGTGCTTATGATACCCATTTATAATGGTTTTAAAAGCTGCAAATGTATCTTGTCTATAACATTTGGTGGAACATACTGTTTTAAAGTATTTAGACAGTCATAGAAATCCCTTGCTTTGTGTGCTTTACCCATAGTTTAGCTATAGGTGACAAAATGAGTAAAACGACAGTGCAAATGTGAAGACAATTCTCAATTCAGTAACAGGATTGAGGGTTGTACTTGCAGCTGTGACATTCAGACATTTTGTTAAATGCAGTTTGCACTATACAAAGTATATTTTTGAAAGAAGTAGGGTACAAGGTAACACACCCCTAACAACCGGGTTTGCTTTCACAAAAGGTCTCTTAGCTTTGCATTTTGAAGTGGGTTTTTTAGAGAAATATGTATATTTTTCTCTCATAGATATGCTTAGCACAGAGGAGTGAAAAGGTTGTTTAGCCAGGGCCAGGGAACTGAACTCAAATGTTTCCTTAGTGCCCTCCTCAAACCTCCAGATGGAAATGAGGTGTTAATGGTGAGACGCTTCCTCTTTCTGCTTTTAATAGATCTCTGTTGCTTGCGGAGCTTGAGAAGGAAGAGAAGGAAAAGGACTGGTATTATGCCCAGCTTCAGAACCTGACTAAAAGGATTGATAGTCTCCCCCTTACTGAAAATGTAAGTACCTCTGAGTGCTTGGTGAGCTGTCTGGTGCTATGGTCTCTGTTTAGATGCTGTGTGTATTTTATTAATTTGGCGGCATTCTTTACTATCACTTCAGTTCTTTTTTTTTCTTTTTCATTCAGTTATCATGTAAAGATAACTTAGCCTAAATAATGCCCTTTTTTCCACATTGAATTTTACACATTAAAATTCATACATATCAATATAAATGTCAGTGAAAATAGAGGAGCATTGAGAAGTCATTATGACAGATGAATTGCATGTCACTACACTTCCTTAACTCTTGTTTCCCCCTGGTTTTTTGTTCAGTGGATTTTTCTAGTTTTGAGAGTAATATTAGCATAAGACAATGTACACAAGAGCTGTTATTTCATAACAGTCAGTAAAGTGATTCTGTAGCTTATGCAGGTGTTGCTGTAAGCTTTTACCTTGGCACCTCTAAACTGTTTACAGTCGACTCACATTATCTGGGATAATAAAGATGTGTGATATCCCAGATAATGCAGGATTTCCTGTTAGATCTCAGCAGTTTAGATGTATTTGCAGTGCATTCCTTCACACATACAGAATTGGGAAGGTACGGTTGAGAGAGTCACACCTGATGAAGGGTCAGCCAGCCTTCTGGAAATCGACCAAAGAAACACTTCAGGACTGGCAGAAGTAACACTGAGTCATGGCTGAGCTTAGCAGAGCACCAGAACCAAGGGAGAGGGCCTTTGAGGAAGTGCAACCCATTCCCAAAGCACTGTCAACTGTATCTGTGTCGCGCTATCGTAGGTTTTAAGGTTGTCTCCCCTGTTTCATAGATAATGAATTCACTTAGCTGCTCTTAGGATTAGAAAGCATTACTTAACATCTACACTAAAGGCCTTTTGTGGCAATTTATATCCCTTACTACTTAGTCCAGACACAGCAAAATGACAGATCCCATTTGGTGCTTGCAGATGATTGTCTTGTTTTGACTTTCTGAATTGACCTTGTTGAAGTCTTCTGAAAGGAGTGCTCTTGGAGACTCATTTATTTACAGACTGAGTAATTGTCCAAAGCCAATGAAGAGCTTTGCTCTGGCCTTGAAAATTCTTTTAGTTCGAAAGTCTTCCCTTAGGCTGTATTGTTGCTCCTGGGTTTAACAGGGTAGTTAGAAATAAGGTAGATAGCAGCTGTATGAATACCATCACTATGTGCAGTAGCTTAATGCTTCTGAATATTTTTGAAAATGCCAATTCAGATGGCACATATCACAATTTTGTTTGCCAGATGTTCTTGTAAGGAATGATACTTTCTCAATGCTCGTTTATTATATTTAGTCATTTGACAAAACTCAGGGGTAGTCTGCGGGTTGAACATCATTGTGTTCTTGTTTTTCATAATGCAGTTGTGTTTTAAGAATGTATTACTATGTTTTGTTTGTTTATGAAGTTAGTTGTAGAAAAGTAATGGTTCTGCTTTTTGTTCCAGGAAATACAGTGTTTACATAAATGCTGTTTGCTAAAATGCCTTCCCTGTACTCTGGTTTCAGTTCTCCTTGCAAACAGATATGACCAGAAGGCAGCTGGAGTATGAGGCCAGGCAAATCAGAGCTGCAATGGAAGAACAACTGGGCACTTGTCAGGACATGGAAAAGCGGGCACAGGTAGAGTTTGTGTTTGAAAGGAAGGGAAAAGCTTTCCCTGCATTTCTATTAAATTACTGGAATTGTATCTTTAAACTGTGTGTAAAGACATTAGCCTTTCCAATAGAAAAGTAGGAATCAGGACATATAAAATTATTGCTCAGCAAAAGCATCTGCTTGTTGGAAATAAGCCTTTTGATTCAGCAGATGTAGACAATTTATTCAAGAGAAATTTGCAACTGTTTTATTTTGCATCTTTTTGCTGGTTTCCTTCATGCTTTTAAGTTTAAAATAAATCCAGCTACTGTTCTTAAGTTTCCTTAGCCAGAAAACATGTATCAGGGAATAATCTTTTCAAACAAGGTGTTCAAGTAAAATGTAATTCACATACATATCTGAAAGTTGTTTGCTCTCACCAAGAGTTGTTTTGCATTCATGATGAGGATATGTACATATCTAACCACATGACACACCCATTTGGAAGTATAAATCAGAATATAATCATATGCAAACCATAAATTAAATAGTCAGTTGGTTGCTGGCTATAAAAAGTAATCCCCCATAGTAGGAAAGCAACAATATGAATTATTTATTACCGTTTATTTCTAGACATAGTAAGATTAGTAAGATTTGGGGGTTTTATGGCGAATGTGACAATAATCAGTATTTTCAATACAAAGTCTCTTTAGTCTTTCTTTCCCTCACTGAGTTGTCTCAACACAAAAAACATGAGAAACATTTCTCATTTGGTTTTACATTAAGCTAAAGCAGCTGTTCTAATTGCAAGAGGTAATCAGAGTAGCTGCTTTAAATTTTAAAGTGAGTAATCTAGCAGGACTTTTCAGAAAATTCGTACAGTTAAAGGTATTTAGCCAAACAGATATCCTGCAGCTGTTGGGTTATGTGTGCAAGGCTGTGCAGGTATTTGTCTGTGCTGATGTTCTCAGACAGGCCCAAGTTTAGCCTGCTTGGAGAGTCACTGGCTCTGATCTGGGAGCTTGTAGGGCTGTTACCGAGGTTTATCAGCAGGGATGATACCCTCCATGAATTCAGCTGTGCAGTTTGTGTCAGCCTGTCCCCAGTGAAGGTTCTGCACAGCAAAACTCCTGGAAAGTTCTCCTGCTGTTAACAGGCTTAAGCTAGAGGAAGGTGAATTAAGCAAAATAGCCAAGCTAGGCTGCTGGAAACATTCTAAATGCACTCACGCAGGGATCAAAAGCAATTATTCAGACACACAACTTGGCTATAGTTATATCACTATATGGAAGTAATCAAGCTGATGCTGAATTTGCTTCTTCCCTGACTGTTGGGGGGTTTTAAAATTTGGTGGGGGGAAAAATGCTGCCAAGATGATGTTGAAACATTTCATGGGTTTCTGAGTTAATGTTTGACATGAGGTTTGTCACAGCTGTTTTATTCTCTCTCTGTATCTGTGTAACACTTACATGCTTGCAGGAATTACAGTGCCTATTGTGATTATATGAAGATTATTGAATACAAAACAACTACTTCTGCATGTGCTTCTTGTGAATTTAACTGGTAATTCCCCTTGGTTTCATTCTGCCAAGGACCAGTGCCAAAAATGTGTAGAAGCTCATTGGTGTACAAATACATAAGAGCAATTTCTGTGTTACTTCACTGTGATGTTTAAATGCAAAACAAAACATTTGTATTTGGCAGGGATATTCAACTTGGTAGTTTTTCCACTTTCTTTCTGCTCAGTATTTTCCTTCCACCCAAACTGATTGGAATACACAGTACTATGCAAAATGGAGGCTGAAGGGAAAGAACATTTCAGCTACATAAAGGCCAGCATTGCAGACATCTCTGAATTAAGAGTCCCAAAGATTATTCTGTTAGAGAGCTGGTAACCTGCAGTTGCCCAAGTAGACATTGCACTTTTCTGTAGTTGCCCTTTCTTGTGGACCTTGAAAATAATGGCTTTCTCCCATTTTTTGTCTGGCATAATTGGGCTTTGTTTCCTTCTGAAGCAATTTAACTCAGAGCAGCTCACTGTAGCTGTCTTCTATGAAGATTGTTCACAAGCACGTGCCCAGCAGTTGTTCAGAAAGATGTATAAGAAGCCTGTTGGCAATTTATTTCAGCTTGTTTAATGATTTGCACTAACTTGTACTATTCTCTGAAGCTGATAATTTCACACAGAAGTGCTTACTTGAAAAAAAGCAAAACACTCTTGGCCATGTTTTATTCTCACTGTTCAAAGGTTGTAGCCAATATACTTAGTAGTAAGTAAAAGCAAACGTAATTTCTGTAAGATACATTAAAAAAACTTCAATTCTGAGACTGAATTCATGTTCACATAGAATTTTTTTTTCCTTCATGTCAGAACAAAAAGGATCTAAATTTTAAGGTCAAGAGTTCCTTAAAATCTTACATGAAATTACCATTCTTACAAGAATTTATCCCAAGATCTCTTAAGAGTTTGCTAAAATAGCAGACGACAAAAGATACAAGAAAATTTAGATTCTGGAGTCTTAGACAGATAAACATTGCAGCACTGTTATATTTATACAGTGGTCTTGTATGTAGACAAAGCCATTAATAAATTTGTCCATTATATATGTTTATTTTGGAAAAAACCCCAACCAAACAAAAAAGCCAGACAGCATTTTAAAACAAAATGTTATTCCTGTTTTTACTTTCTATATAGTGATTATTTTTCTGTCACTATGAATGTGGAGGAATTTTATTTTTGTTTTGTTAGATGCCTCACTGGGGCAGTGAAAGCCAAATAATGTGTAACTTCAAATGTAAAGTTACTTTATAGAGCTATTTTATGTTAACAAAAATTACAAGTAAATATAACAATAAGTGGGCATGTAGTATGAACAAATAGAAATCAAAGGTGATATTTCTTAAATAGGTTCCAAAGTTAAAAACATTCCTAGTGCTTGTTCCATTGTGTTTCTCAGACTTCTGCCCATTTGCCATTAGGCTCTACTTGTGGCAAGAGATGTGTTCTTTTCTTCTGCTTCTACAGTGTTTGGCACAAAATACACTCCTGATTAGTAGAACTCCCCAGTTTCCCTGTAATAGAAAAAAAATTAGTTAGAAGAATGGTCTGATGTTTAAATCTCTGGACTAAAATTGGAAAGGGTGGATAGAATTCCTGTCCCTTTGGAGGACTCAGTAATACTTGGCAAGTCATGCAGTATTTAATTGTTTTCATCTGCACAAAAAATTTTTTGCAATGTCTAGGTGTGTTTATAAAGATACTTGGATTTTGTTGATGCCCTGTATTGGGTAAATTGCTGGTTACACAGAAAGAAACACAATTTATGGAAAATTTTGGGGAGACGTGTCTTTTGAGTACTTCAAGGGAACCTATAAGAAACTTTTTTAGCAGGGAATAGTGATAGGAGAAGAGGTAATGGCTTTAAATTTATGGAGAGTTGATTCAGATTAGGTACAAGAAAGAAATGTTCTGCAATGAGAGTGATGAAACACTGGAAGAGGTTGCCAAGAGGCAGCAGGGGCCCCATCCCTGGAAACATTCAAGGTCAGACAGGGCTTTCAGCAACCTGATTTACTCAAAGATGTCCCTGCCCTTGGCAGGGAGTTTGGAATAGATGACCTTCCAAGATCCCTTTCAACCCAGACTATTCTATAATTATATAAAATTCAAGTAATTCTTAAGGACAATGAGAGACATATTTTCTCTGTCACGCATCATGTCACCAATGCATAGATATTCCCAGAAATATTTTTTATTAAATTTCTAATACTTAAAAATTTCTTGAACCAGGAGCAAAGGGTGGGATGAATTATCTGTTTGCCTCTATGCTGAAGCTTTTATGTGTTTCCAATAATTTGCTTTACAAAATCAAATCAAATTTATAGCTTAATGTTGTAGCTTCCAGCTCTACTAAATGTTGATGCTGTGGTACATTTTCCACAGCTGCTTATGGTGTGTTTCAGTAATTAATTGTATTTGTGGTTACATTTTCTTTTGTATTTCCGAATTTTCTAGACAGCATTGTTTCTCTATTGCATGTGCATCTTTTGGTATTAGCACCTTTTAAAAGTTCATCTTACTTCCATTTTCAGTTTATAAACATGTCAAATAAGGTTGGTTATAATGCTGATCCTTGCAGTGTCCACTAGATTGCTTTTCTAGTATAGCACTAGAAAACATCAAGTAATCAAGTAAATTAATCAAGTAAAAGCATCAGAATTTTTTTCAGTATGTCCATTTTATTAATCTATTCATGGCACAAAAAAACCCCAAAAAACCTGTTTAATCAGTTTGGTGTTCTGCCCACATTTAAAGTCAAATAATGTCAATTTATTAAATTATCAAGATCATGCACTTACTGTTTCACAGACTCATAATGCATCCTGTGCTTCACTGTACAATTTGCGGAGTACGTGTATCCTGTTACATTTGGAGTCTCTTAACATTCCATTTTCTAACCACAGAATGGTTGCAGTGGGAAATGAGTAGCAATATGCCTGTAAAAGACTGATTCAGAGATGTCTGTAAAATCCCAGATAAACCAAAGAAGCAGTATGTAGATTTTTTTTTTTTTTTTTAAATAGGTAACCTGTTAAATTCTTTGAGATTTGTAGGGGCAGAAAATTTCAGAGGTTAGGCATAAGCAAAACTCCCAAATCAATATAGCAATTGAATATAATAGAAATCTGTCAGGGTCTCATACCTTCAAGACACTCTGCAAATAAAAATATCTCTCAGATCTCTGTAAGGCATGTAAAATTCTGATATTTGAGATTAAAGTGAAATAATTTGCTAAAGATCTGCATAAAATGTCAGTTTCAGATGCAGGAATATTGTGCAAGTTAAGGGGAGCGTTTTGTTATACCTAAATGTGTGCCATGTGATGACCTATTACATCCAAATGAGTATCAGTGTTATTAAAATCCCAGCTACTCACTTATGTTTTGAATGCTTGCAGTCATTCCTTTCATTATGAAGAACACTTGAATTACTGCATGTAGTACCTGCTGCATGCACCTACTGAAGTAGGTTTGTTTTGTAGTCAGCAGTATTTGCCAAGAACTCTTCATACTGTCACTCTATACAGTAAGTAAAAGGAGTTTCTGAACAAAATCAAACGTGAAAATCCATTCATTTCAGGCAAGGGTGGCCAGAATTCAGCAAATAGAAAAGGACATTCTTCGTATACGACAGCTCCTGCAATCACAAGCAGCTGAAGCAGAGGTTAGTGAGCAATGACTTGCCTTTTTTATTGTGGTATGTATATTTTCTCTAAAATCCCAAATTTTTGGAATAAAGTGGTAGGCAGGATTATTCCCATCAGCTGTTGATGTCACAATTAATCAGGTAGTCAATATTCTTAGACTGTTACTTGCTCTCTTTCCAATGAACTGAGGGTGGAATGCTTGGATTAGTCTTCATACTACTGTGGAGCTTAATCAATAATCATGTATCAGTTAAAAGTTTAGCTTGAAATTTCAGTAAAAATTTCAATGTGCAATGTGCTTATAAAGGCTGAGTCTTGGTTTTACAAATAATTAAAACAATCGGTTGTATATGCCTTTCTAATGAATCTCTGATAAGCACCTTCATGGTTTGCTTGTCTTTTGAAAGAGACAAGATGTAAAACAAGCATGAGTAGAGCTTCTGTCAGACTTCATTATAAAAGCCTAATATATTTTTAGTGTTTAAGTACAGGGTTCTATATTAAGAAATGCAGGATGCTTCCTGTAAATTACAAAGTCCATAGCAGTAATTGCCATTAGCAGGAACTGCTCTTGTAGTGGAAAATTCACATAGAATGTCAACTCCATTTCTTGTACTGGTAAATTAAATTGTGTGTTTGACATGAATATTTTATGACTTGTCTTCACCCAAAATAACTACAGGAAAAGCTCAGAGCATCATTTGGATCACTAAACGATAAAGGATATATATTTTTCCATTTTGTAAAATGCTGGTTTCATAGTTCCAGGATTTGGGGGAAAATAAATTTTTTTAAGTGATGCAGACAATAGCATGTGAAATTAAAGTTGCCTGATCTATTGACATGAGTCAGTCCAGGTGTTTATAGATAGTGACAAGATCTCCCTGAGCCTTCTCCTTCTCCAGCTGAACAGTCGCAGTTCTCTCAGCCTCTCTGTGTGTGAGAGATACTCAGGACCCTTAAGGACTGCTGTAGCCTGTACAGGACTTGTTTCAGTGAATCCATTGTAAATGCAGCTGTACTATGCTGGGGAGGCCTGAACAGGACTTTGGGTGCTGAGTAGAGAGGAAGGGTTACCTCCGTGGCCCTGCTGCCAATACACCCCTCACTGCAGCACAGTATAGTGTTGGACTTTTTGCCACAAGGGCCTTTAAAAGGAAGGCCCCCCAGGACCTCCAGGTGCTTCCCAGCTGCACAGCCTGTGCTGGTGCCTGGGGTTGTTCCCTCACAGGCTAAGACTTTGCACTCCCTTTCTTGAGCAGCATGAGCTTCCCCTCAGCCCGTTCCTCCCACCTGTCCAGGTCCTGTGGAAGGCAGCTGAGCTGAGCTTGTATCAGCTTCTCTAACTCAGGGAGGGTGCACTGTGTCCCAGCATGCAGGTGCTGAACAGTATTGGTCTCAGTATTAACTCTGGCTTGCCTCCAGCTGTACTTTGTGCTACAGATTGCAGCCCTCTGATTCCCAGCTAGTCCAGCAATTTTCAGTCCGCATCCCTGCACTCATCCTCCTGTTTGCTCCCCAAGCAGCAGTGCAGGGACATGCCAGACAGAGACACCCAGCTGCGCCCATGGCCCAGCACAGGCTTGGGAGCTTTCCCAGCAAGATTCTCCTTGTTCTTCCTTGCGTGCCTGTGCTCAAGGACATTCCTCTTATCTCGGTGTGCATTGCCCTTGTGTTCCCACCAGCCAGGGCTCCTGCCTTGCCAGCCCTACCCCTCTGTCCCTGTCATTTCTGGTGTAAAGTTCTCCTTACCTGGTTGACCAGCCTCTCAACGGATATTTTTGCCCTGTGTAGCCAGATAGATCCTGTCCCCAGAGTGTTTATCTTTTACTCTGGTAGGAAAAAAACCCCAGTATTTTGAACTTACTTCTCAATCAGCATTGAGATGCAACTATAGAAAAAAGGTTTTGTCTTAGTTTTTCACTCCTGTCGCCAAATTATTTGGCTGCCTCATACACTGAAGTTCCAATATATTGAAATTTTGGTATGGTGTGTTTTATCTGGAAAGTGTTTCAGTATCTGGTTGCGTAGTTACATGTTTTAGGACAGTTACCAGGGTGCTGATGGTGGTAAAGGAGGCAGTCACTACACACACCCTAATACTTTGTAGTGTGTTTTAATCATTTCCAGGTGATGACCATCTCCTACAGAGAACAGCTAGATCTAATTCTGAAATTGTCTGGTGGTGCAGTCACACTGCAAAGTCCATATAACTGAAAAATACAAACATGAGACATTTTTTATATTTTTATCCTATGCCTGATACTGTTACTGAACAAGTATATTTCTTCAAGAAGTCTATGTGGCAGTGGGAAAATGCTGGAAAATTCTTTTAACCTTAGCACAATAGTGTTTGATCCCTATATTTGTGGTTAATGGTTAGTTTTGTACCATACAGTGCTTAGCAGAAATGCCAAAGATTAGCGTGGCCTTGTGTTAACTCCCTACATCTGTGACTAATAAGTTGTGTTCCAACTAATGCTTCCTTATTTACTTATATCAGTAAGTAATATGTACTAGCTGATATCTTAGTTGAGAACAAGGATTGGGTGTGACAACAAAGAATGATAAGAGAAGTACATTATGACCTGACCATATTTGAGATACACTGAAGGAGAAAAGATTCATCAGAAGATCTGAACCGTATCCAGATAAATGCATGGGGATAATTAGCATATATGCATGTATTCAGGCAATGTGATGAATATGTATTAGTTTCAGGAATATAACCCGGTCTGTTAGTCTGTTACTGAGCATGCTTCAGGGAGAATTCCCCATGCATCCAGCGCTGCTAATAAAGAAAGGTTGGCTTTCTAACCTGGGAAATAGGTTAAAGAGTTTATTTCCCCTTTTTCAGTGCCAATACCCAAATTGAATGTGCTCCTTATGTTATAAAGATCTCGTAACAACAATAATGAATAACACAGCTTGTCTACTGATACAGTAGGCCCTGTGGTGATGCCAGTCACTGTGGAATCCAAGTGCAATAGGTCTTGAAGAATAAGACCAAATATAACGCTACAACATAAAATCAGCTTTTGGAAATCAATGAGCAGAGAAAATTCTGACATACGTTTTATCACACTTTTAAAGTTTGGCAAATTGCTAAGTCTTGTGAATGATTCTAGAAAAATTTGGAGTCATTTACCTGCAGGTGGTGGTATCTTCATCTGCTGTAGGATTAGAGCTGTCCAGAAAGAACTTTTGGCTGTTGTATATGTGAAGTACTTCCGTTAGGCAGTGTTGCTGTACATAAAATGTAAAGGATATTTTTCTTCCTGAGATTGTGCTCAGCAGGTTTTAAACTATGATGGACAGGAGCATTTTCAAGGATTTGACTCACCAGACTTTCTTCTGTCTTTGAATCAACTGTAGCAAAATTATTTCTTGCAGTTTCTTAATTTCATTTGTTGCATTTTCCATTTTCTTATCTATATCTTACTTATACATGTATGTATATTGTGTTTAATATGACGTAATGGCAATTTCTAATGAATATATAAGTGTCTGCTTTGGCAACTCAGGTTGACAAAATATTAGGTAAAATTATCTGTAATTGGCTTTCTTAGCAGAAATAGTCAAGGTCTACTATGCTAGCTAGAGTTTATAATTTTCTACTGATAAATACATGGAAATTAATTGGTAATGATAGTTATTGTTGACTTCAGAAGCACTTAGAAAATTGTGGCAAATGCAATAGGAGCTCCACGTCCCTGTAATCAGCACATGCCATCTCCCACCGTTTTGCTGCAAGAGCAAACAAGTGAACTCTGTCAAACTGACTTTTATGGTCTGATGCCAGAATTCAGCAATGACAGCGGCTACAAACCCAGCTTACACCTCCTCAAAAGTCATGCCTCAAAACAGGTGGTGCAGTTTAACCCAGGGAACCTGGGTGCCATTCTCTGGAAGCTGTGCCTCATGTAGGGCTTAAAGAGCCTGCTGCTGTTCACATGCTCTTGTTCTTTAATGATGTGGTTGGTAGATTCTGTATTTTCTTCCACAGGTCCTGTGTTCAGTGTTGAAAGGTACCATGAAGAGGGGACATACTTCCAGTGGTTATATTGCCTTTCCAACCATTAATCTGCAATCTGTCAGAGGAATATTTATTTACAGTAACACTGTATCTATAAAAAAATAAATTTACATTATCCATGTATGGATACATGCTATTTTCATATATAATACATAGATGTGTTTAAATTAATAATGTATATGTATAATAAGTATTTATATAAATACTCAGTTTTCAACTAATAACCTGGTATCTGCTGCCCTGTGTTGTTATTAACTCCTTTGTGCCAGTCTGATTGAAGAGAACAGCTCACTTCAAATTACTTCAGTGGCTGAAGGGGTAGGAAGTCTTCACTGAGAACTCACAGATTTGATGTTCAAGTGCAGCTGATAACTCATGTGACAGTAACAAGTTTGCACATTGAGAGCACATTCTGCATTTCAAATTAGATAAACCCTGCCAGTAACTGTTAAAAACTGCCTTGCAAATTAATTCATGCGTTGACTACTTTTTGTATTGGCATATTCTTGAGAGTGCTTAGGGGAAATGGGAAGGCACTTCATTCATAAATAGCATGTAGCAAACAAATGTATGTTAACATGAGCAGAGAGTGTTAAAGGAGAGCAGAAACTTCTCTTGTGAGGGAATGAAATATCTCTGTGTCTGTACTCTGGATGCAGCAGAGCTATTTAATACCAACACACCATCGTCACCACCCTGCCCCAATCCCAGGAGTGTTCTTGGAAGAGAAGTATTACTCCCTCTCAGGTGACCCAGTGGGTCAGAGCTCTGCTAATGAACCATTCAGATTTTTACCTCTAGGCATGTTCAGTACTGCTTTCTTCGTGCGGTTCAAAAAGTCATTTAATGACTGGAAAATTCTATCTTGAGTTGCACTGGAGGCTTACATGTAGATTTTATCAAACTCATAGTTATACTTTTTTCAAGACTGAAGGTATTGTGAGACAGGGATTCAGCATTATACTGTGTTCACCACATGTAGAGCAAGGCCTGATCTTGACTGGGTGCACCACTCTTGTACTGGGGACCAGAGTTTCTTTAGTTACTGTAAGAACATCAATAGCAGTTTCATTTCATACACAGTGACAGAGATGGTGAAAAATTACAGATCAGATTTAAAAGAATAGTAACACTGTGTGTCCTAAAATACTTTGAGATTTGCTTTGTGGTTTACTCCTTTTCTGTAAGTGAACATATCAAGAAATTTGTTACCTGTAGTTGTTTCCAATTTTCTCGTATTATTAGTCGGTGTAATATGCCTGCGTTTTTTACATACCTTATTCCTTTACTTAAGCTACAGGTTTTACTTTTAAATTTATCCCTAAATTACCACTTCACATGTATTATGGTTGATTACTGATTTCTGAAATTCTGCTCAATGTTAAGTGAGACTCTTCTGTCTTAGATGAACAAAACAGTTATTTATGCCAATGATACTGTATGAATTTGATCACTGAGAGTAACTAAAGATGTTTCAGGGTGTGCATTGAAGAGAGGTATTGCTAAAAGTCAGAGATAAATATCCTTAAAACAAGATGAGGCAGACTGTGCTGTCATAGGCTCTGCTGCTCAAGAACACTGCAGAGCCACACAGAAACTGCATGACATATACCGCATGTGGCTAAACAAATTAATTGAAATTGTGTTGTCTGTTAGGTAGTAGCCTCTCAGTCTGTGTAATGAAGCCTGGCAACAAAAACAATGCTTAAAAAATAGTCTTGCTTTTAACTCCAGACTTCAGCCATTTCCATGGATTATTCATGTCTTTCTGAAAATCTGAAATGTTTTAAACACATTAATAGATGACGATTGATACTTGACATATTTCCTAACTGCTCATTTAAATGCCTATCAGCGGCAGGGAGACCAATTTAATTTTTGTGTAGATGTATAAAAGTCTGTTTTCCTAAAGGAACTGAAACCTGTCTGTACCAGCTTGCCGCATCAGTTAAATTTATTTTGACAAAATACTAGATGGATCAGTATCAGGCTATATAAATTTCTTTTCTGTCAAAGTGGCAATTCCTGCACTGTTTGTCCTTGACACTTAGAAGGATTCTTATAATACAGATATCCTTCTGTTCAAGCAGAAATTATTCATCTTTGAATGTGAGGCTTAATTGAACAGCACTGACCGTGGTCTCCAGTAAAAGCAGGGATCACGTGGCCGAGCAGAGCAGACAGTTGTTTGCTCCAATTCTGTTACATTTCTGATAGGGATGTGAGCACAGCTGGTGGAAAATGGTGCTGCTGTGTGTCACAGCAGATCCTTTGTCTTGCAGGGCTGTAATCCTCAGAGGAAATTCTTCGCTTTCATCTCACAGTTTTTTGAAGACGCTCGGTCTTGGCTCTTAATTTTTGAGGCTCGGGGTTATGAAATGCAAAGTGCTGCTCAGTGGCTTCCTGAGGATGCAGTATTGATGCACTCACAGCTGAGAAAGCTTTGAATGGTAAATTGTACCTCATTTCTCTTTGTAATTTCATAAATTCTTGTATTAACAGAGAGTACCTCAAAGCAAGCATGAGGCAGGTTCCCATGATACAGAGAGGCAGAATGAAGGTCAAGGAGCAGCAGAAATCAGCGTGGCAACCAGCAATACTGGTCAGGTAAATAGAGTATTTTGCTTGTTTTAATATAATTAAACATTTGAGACATATGATGCTTACATGTTGGTATTTACCTTACTGTGTTTGCATGCCTACTCATTTAAAAAAAAGTATCTCATTTAAAAAAAAGTACGTTTTTCTTCTTTCCATCTCTGTCTGGGAAATTTCTTGTATTTACTGGAAGGAAGTGTTTTAATAAAGGGAAGTAGAAATACTCAATAATGCAGGGAGGATTTTTCTTTTGTTTAAATGATTAATGAGCCTAATGGTGTGAAGGAGATAGCAAGAATGACTACAGAAAACATCTTTTGTTGTAGGTGAATTGTAATATAAGAAGTGTTACTAAATTATGGGAAATTGTTCAAATTTTCATTTTAGAAATTACCACTGAGATATCAGTGATTTTTAAAAAAAGAAGAGAACCAACTTACAGGTTTATCATTAATGTTTCTTTAATATTGTATTATCTAAAGCTTGAAAACTGAAGTATCAAAGAGGTAATCTCTTGGAAGTTGGCTGAAGGGTTATTTAAATGCTTCTAAAAATCTTTCATTGCTGTTCCTCCTTTTATTAGTGAAATACGTTAGTGGAATATTTTGATACATTTGTTTGAATATTTATATACATTAAATTCTGTACTTGTCTTTTAAAACCAGTATTTGTCAATATTTATGACTTCTCTCTTCGGCTAAAAATACTTTTTTTTTTTACTGATTATATTCTCTTCATGGTTTCCAACTGTAGCTGAGACATTCCCACTAGTAATTTGGGTTCTTAGAACTTCACACTACAGATTTAATAGCTGAATTCATATATAGGATATTTTTGCTACTCCAGGGAAGTAGAATTATTTAAATATTTCCTAAAGTGTCTTGTAGAAGATTTACCAGAAAGAATTGTGGTTTGGCTGGAATATTTCACATTAAGCACAGCCCATCATTTTGCTTTTGAAATACATTTGATCACCATTTGGAATTAAATTCTATCATCCATATCTTACTGAGGTTCTGACTCTAATTCTTATGACAGCTTTATGGTTTGGGAAGAAAACAGTTCAGTGCTGCTTTGTGGCTGAAACCATAATGTATTTAAATAATTGATGCATTGTTGCTATGTCATCCATCTTTGGAGTATGAATTAGGAGTTTTTCTTGGACAATGTATTTTACAGAGGAGGAAGGAAGGAAGAAGGGATTGTCATGTCTTGGCAGACTTAAGCAAATGAAAGATCCATTCATACTTCAGTTGGGGCCTTAACATTGAGGATTTGTGCCATTGTGACCTTTGCCTTGTAAAAATGTATAAAACATGGATATTCCTTCCTCCTGGTGGGGAATAGAGCCAGGGCACTGTATCTGTGTTAAAACAGCCATCTGGGGATTATTTGCTTTCAGTGCAAGTCCAGACGGAGAAGGTTTAATGGATTGGGCATAATGCTTATTTCTGATAAACCAGCTCAGTATACTTAGAGTAGTCACCATTCAGTGGAGTACAAGAAAAAAAGTTTTCACCGAATTATTTGGTTCTAATTGTTTCTGTAGTCAGTGTTAATTGAAACACTGCCAATTGAACCCAGGATTTTTCACTATTCAAGTATGTCCTTTTCAGCACCGTCTTTCAGATGTCTTTTCTTTTCCATTGCGCTCTGTTCTCCCACTGAAATAAAACTTTGTTCATAGCTTTGTTTTGCAAGTTCTGTAAAGGAACTGTTGAGATTTCCCATCTTGTTAAGAAAATATGTCATAAAACAGGGAAAAGTACTCAGCTGGCAGGGTAAATAGCAGGGTAAAACAGTGAGTGAAAGACAATAAAGTATAAAAGAAGGAAACCAGATGAACGAGACAGGAAAAGATTTTGAAGGAGGGGGTTCTATGCAGGAAGGGTCTGCGTAGCATTTCCTTGTCATTTCCTGTTTTCTTGGATGAATGGGTAGTCACCTGACATGAGTTCCTTGGCATTAGTCTTTACCATCCAGTGAGAAATGTAGTTACACTGCAGTTGAGCATCCTGGTGTCCCCCCAGGTAGCACAGCCATGTGATGGCTCTGAAGGATTTGGTTACCTGAATTGAGGTTGATACAGTTTAAGAGAAACAACAGAAAAATTTTGCTATTTCTGTTTACACCATGGTGAATCTTAGTAGTGCCCCAAACTTATGTCATGTTTACCTTCTTGGATGAAACAATCATACTGAGCTTAATAATGGAGCATTTTGGTACGTACATTATGTGGAACCTGTAATCCTCAGAATGTAGTTTGAGGTTAAGGAAATATGAAGGGATTGCAGTGTAAAAATCTGGGAATTCATCCCCATATTCCTAGCACTGAACATTATTTCAGTGAATAATGGAGGAAATGTAGTGTGATTTTCTTCCTAAGCTTTCAGATTTTGATTTTTTCCCCTGTAGTCAACAGAGAAAATAAGGGCTTGTTTACATAGGAAATATACATTGGAATAAATGGTGCTAATATAAATCATTCCAGTTATACTCTTGCATCATAAAATACTTCTTCTGGAACATGTATCACATTTTCTGGATTCAAATGCAAGAGTGGAATGAGTATAATAATGTCTGTGTGTTTAAATATTCTAGTATAACTAGATTCTTTTCTGTCTATACAAACGCTTCATTAAGTTACTCCTACCTTGTACTTACAAGTCTCTTTTAACTTCACATTTAAGGTGTTGAACTGCATGAACTGCAAAATTCTTCTTTCTTTGTGGTGCACTTAGAAGAAACATAAACATTATTTCAAAGTGTCTTTCATGGAGTTTTCTTCAGTGTGTTACCTATTTTTATTGAAAAAAAAATATATTCATTGATCCAGATAGTTTGAAAACATTTTGCAAATTAAGCTAATAATTACATTGACAGATTTTAGCTTTTTTAGAGGATCAAAGAAAGACTGGTGACTACTTCAGAGAAACACTTAACTGATACTAAAAGTGTTCTTTAAACAAATATGTTTTTTAATTTCCCAAAGCAAATGGGAAGGGAATGACATAGTAAGGGAAACTTCACAGATAGAAAGAAAACAGCAAATTTAAAAAGTAAAGAGTATGAGTGGATAAAAAATGGCAGAAGAAGGAAAAATAAAAATACACAAAATAAATTAAAAGAGGAAAAAAAGGCTAATAATTGAGTCTTGCTAATACAGGTAGGACCATACCTTGATTTTAGGAAAATTACATCAAGTAGTGTCAGCATTATTTTATAGTTTTCTATATATAAAAAACTACTCAACCACTCATAATTTGCTTTAGAAATTAACAAATTCAAGTAGGGTTATTCATTGCCCAGATCAGTCTCTTGTTACTGGTGATTTCTTGCATACTTGGTTGTATTCTGAAGAAGTACAGGCCTATTCCCATGCAGTACAAAATCTTTAAAAGTGGAGGCTGGTTTTTTCACTCTGTCATTATTATTAATTGGTTTGATGCGAAGTCCACTTCTTCTTGGTGAAAACAGTAATTATAATTTCATTCAGTTGAAAATACAGTTCTATTGAGACTAAATCTCAGGAAAAAGGGTTAATAAAACCAGGTTTAACAGTGACCTCTAAGTTGTGTCAGGGCTTGACTTAACAGAAACAGGTTGGCAGTTCATTGCTATCAGCACAACTGCATCATCCAGTGCTGAAACTGAATTAGCCAGTGTTGTTCTTTTCCTCTGACTTTCTTTTATATGAGTTGTTGTTTAAATCTGTAGGGTTCTGCTGCTCGAATGGACCACGAGACAGCCAGTGTTATGAGCTCTGGTAGTAACTATTCTGTTCCTCGCAGACTGACAAGTCATCTGGGTACCAAGGTAACCGAAGATTACAAACCACAGGTCGCTAATGCTACATTTTTACTAATACAATAACCTCATTGTTTCTGCCAATAGTACTAATATTATCTGAACAGTCTTGTCCATACAGAGTAATTTTTATGAAGTTAAAATTTTTGTATATTTTTTCAACTTGGAAAATATATGCAGAGAAAAATTTTTTTTTTTAACTTGACGATGAGTTAAGAGTTGTTACAGTAAGGAGCAAGCAATTCCTAGAAGTTACTGGAATATCTAAAAACCTTGTGATTTTGCTTTATAATCAGTGATGAAAATTAACCTTTTTAAGAGTGCTTTTTCGATACTTTTGCAGAATCCAAATCCACAAAACAGACAGTTGCCAAGAAATTAAACAGACAAGAAAATAATGTAAGCCCTTCATTCATAGTATCTGCAGACAGAAGACTGCAGTTGAAAATACATGTGTAGCATAAAAAGAGAGGGGAAGAAAAGGGCAAATTCATGAGCCACTGGATCTCATACTGCCTCTGAAATTGGCAGCAGTATCGATGCTGTGGGTGCTGTACTGAGCACAGTCCTCTGGAAAGCTGGACCTATTAATTTTGCGTAGTGTCAATGATTTTAGGACTTGAGTCAGTGTTACAATATTGTCGTTTCAGTCCCACACTGTGTGCGCCTCCTAAATGGAGGTGGCATCAGCTGTTTGTCTGTCTGCCAGTTTTCACCACAAACTGTAGAACTCCCCAAAATTAAAAACAGTGGGGAAGCCCTGAAGGCAGGGAACAGGAGTGGGTGTGGAAGGATACAGGCAAAGACACAGGTTGAACTGAGTGTGCTGTGGGGTAGGAAATTATTAATATTAATGCCTGAGAAGGGAAAATGGTAGAAATTCTAAATGGAGGAGTGCATTTACAGGTGCAGAAAGAGATGAGTCTGTGAGCAGTGTGTGTAAACAAGAGAGACAAATAGATTTTTTTGTTTTTCCTATAATACATGAGCTGCAACTTGGAGGCCTGATTTGGTGGCTTCTTCAGGTTTATTCTCTGGCAAAACCTTTACCTTCCAAATCCAAGTGACACTGGATTATAGCTGCCAGTTGAAATACATGCAAAGAGATATGCATAAAGCAGATTAAATTCACTCCCCTTTAAGAATCAAAGTAGTTTGTTTAAATGCTGCATTTGGGGTTTCCCAGACCAGGAAGACGGGATCTCCAAACTGGGATGCTAGACTGTCCTAGAAGTGGCTTCTATTTCAATGGGTTTTGCCATGTGATCATACAGTTTCACAGACTCTAAGATTTGTATTGCCTCAGCAATCCTGTAGTGTTTAGAGAAGTCCAGACTTGCTGTTTAGTTTGCCTGCTGCTGTTCATTTTTTTTTTAAACTCAGTATGTGAATTAATCTTCAGGCACATTGCAGTGGTCACTGAAGACACCAAATAAAATCATTCATTGGTAGGGTAACCAGTGCAAATATCTAATTATTAGTAGGAAATTTTGTCTAATGGTCCAAATTCTTATTTCTTCCTTAATGACTATATTCTAGAGAAACACACACGCTGCTACTTTATAATTCCCTTTGATAGTTTCTTTATATTGTGCTTTGACTTTGAATGTTCCTGTTTATCTTGGCTTTAGGAGTTTGGAGTTTTTATATAGTATCTAAGATCATCCTCTACAGCCTGTTATTTTACTAAAAGTTGATTAGAAGAATCAAATGCATTTCTTGATTGAAAGCTGTTACTGAAGAGTGAGAGTACAAACCAAATAGTGCATTAACCACAATATTACACAAAAGCCAAGGAAATCACTCAAAATTTGCGATTTTTAGTGAAAAATCTGGTTACTCCAAGTTAAATGGGTGTAATGTTGGGTATTCGTGGCTTGAGTTAATTTGACAAACACTCAGTACTTTATATCTACTAAATAAGCATTTGTTTGCTTTACTGTATTTATCCCTGTAAACTTGAAAAAGTATTAATTTAACTCTTTAGTTTTGCATTTGAGCTGAATAATCTGGTCCATATAGAAGCCAGTCATCATAACAAAAAATTATCAGTTAATTTGAAGTATTTTAAAGGAAAACTTTAAAATACATGGATGTCAGATTTTTTTCAACACGATGTAGACTAAAAGTTTCTGTAATAATTCTTACCCTTTGTCTTAGAATAATTGTATTTAATACAACATAGCATAGTTTTTCACTGAAGAACATCTTTAAATAAAGTGTAATTAATTCACACAGAATATAATTTTTTAAAGACAGATTTAATTTTAAAGGTATTTTGGTTTCCCAAAGTGAAACACTTTCATTATACATTTGTTTAATTTTTTTGTACAATGGAAATCTGAAAGTCTTTGCTATTGGTTTTGTAGATTAATACAGTTACACACAGCTACCCCCCCACTTACCGCCATTTAAACACTAAGTGAAATTTATTAAGATTATGAATGCTGATGGGGTAATAGTATTTAATTATTTTTAAATAGCACAATTTTTTTGCCATGAAATGAGGAGGATCTTTGCTCATATGTACCATTCAAATTTCATTTCAATTTGATGTGTGTTTTTAAAACGTAACTGTATTTTTAAAATCATTTGACCTGCAGGTGGAAATGGTGTATTCATTGTTATCAATGCTTGGTACTCATGATAAAGATGACATGTCAAGAACATTGCTAGCAATGTCTAGCTCCCAGGACAGCTGCATAGCCATGCGTCAGTCTGGATGTCTTCCTCTCCTCATCCAGCTTTTACATGGCAACGATAAGGACTCTGTGTTGTTAGGAAACTCCCGTGGTAGTAAAGAGGCCCGTGCCAGAGCCAGCGCAGCACTGCACAACATCATTCACTCCCAGCCCGATGATAAGCGAGGCAGACGGGAAATCCGTGTGCTCCATCTCTTGGAGCAGATCCGTGCTTACTGTGAAACGTGTTGGGAATGGCAGGAAGCACATGAACAAGGCATGGACCAAGACAAAAACCCAAGTAGGTTCTGCAAGCCATATAAAAACGTTTCGAGGATATATTAAAAAGAGTGAATTTACAGAAAGTACAACTTCGATCTGACTTCTTGTTGAATGTATGCAAGTTTTCTTATATACATACGTGTGTGTGTGTGGTTTCTTCTTTAAGTTCAGCTAGTGTTAGGAAATAGTATGTGTCACAGATGTTTTACCCTACTTACAAACTTTTTATTTAAATCTTAGACTTTGGTGTGCTTTCCAGATAGTACTTCTAGTGGCTTATATTTGTAATTTGTAAAATAATACTGAATGTGTACTCATTCTGTTTTACATTTTTACAGATAAACAATCCCAAATTGCTTTTCATGCAGATGTTCAGGAGATAGCACATTCAATTTGGGAGAGGGGCAGAGAGCACAAATTAAATAATCTCAATCTATCAATAGAAAATGAACCGTTATTTATAATGTTGTATATGAGAAATGTAAATTAATAGGATTTTTCTCAGGAAAATCAGTTAGAAAAATAGATTAACCTTCTTGGTTGCTTAGCTGCTTCTCTGAATTGAGAGCATCCCATGAGTGCAGCCTGTAGGTGTCCATGGCAGTTGGTCCATGTCCATGGTGTGACTGAAATCAGGACTGCCTTGTGCCTGGTGCAGTTCAGCATTTAGGAGTGGGCTCTGCACAAGCTGTATCGGTACCATTTCTGCATAACCCAGAACCTAGCTCACAAAAGTATGAATTTAAAAACTTCTAGGTTATGAAACAAAGGGTTTAATTAACCATTCATAGGGATATAGCACCCAAAGAAACAGCGTATTATTTAATCCCACCAGAATATTGGACCATATTGTTTCACAAAGATTATTAATGTCTAAGAGTAATATGGTAATATTTTTGTACTCTAAGTCATATTTCTTACTCAACACATGCATTCAGGATTGCCCCTGATTTGTTTTTAAGCATCAAATGTATTTATAGTAGACACTTTTTTTAGTAATAGTAAACTAATTGTATGTTCATGGATAACTAGGAAGATACAAACCTGACCAAAACTGCAGCTGATTTATTTTTAAGATTAGATTTGCTCTGGAAAACTTATGATCTAGACAAAATCACCTGGGAGGTACTAATTGTTACCTGTTTCTGGATCAGTGCCTGCTCCAGTGGATCATCAGATTTGTCCTGCAGTGTGTGTTTTGATGAAACTTTCATTTGATGAAGAACACAGACATGCAATGAATGAGCTTGGTAAGATCAGATGTATTTCACTGACTTCCTCTGAGAAGCTTGCTAGAAACCATGGCACTCCTTGTGCATGTCACTGCATATATGCCTTTTTTTAATAATAGTTTAAACTATTAACAACAGTTCATTTGTGCTAGTTGTTGTCCCCTAAGCGATAAAAGCAGTTGAAATTAACCACACCATTTCCCAGTGGATAAATTATTATGTCAGTTACTGTTTTTTCTGGCATGAATTGTGAATTTTGCAAGGGTAGTAATATTATGGAAATATTTGCAATTTTACAAGTATTGGACTTAAAATGGAGACTACTTCCTGGGATAAGAGGTTTTGGTTGGTGTTTTAGTGGGGCTTTTTCATCCTGCATTGGTTCCTGTTTGACAGCCTGAATTTTTTGTCCATGCTCAGTAAATTGCACACATGCAGTTTTAACAATTTATATGCCTTTCTGAGCATTGTGGTCTTCAGATATTTGAGGTTTGTTCTGTATGTAAAAATGGAGTTTGTTCCTTGGTATATGTCCTGTCCATAAAATATTAGAGTACAGATATTCTTTTTTTTCTTACTTGGATATTTTTTTTAAAGGAGGTTTGCAGGCCATTGCTGAACTGCTGCAAGTGGATTGTGAAATGTATGGACTCACAAGTGATCACTATAGTGTTACCCTAAGGAGGTATGCTGGCATGGCTCTGACAAACCTGACTTTCGGAGATGTGGCAAACAAGGTGAGAGCAGAACTGTAAACCTGCAGTAATTTCAGTTCATAGCTGTTGGAATTACAGCTCTCAACACAGGTGATAAAAATCTCCAGGATAGGATTCTGAGTTTGAACTCAAGGCAGGAGTTCCAAATACCTCTCTCATTCCATCCTGTTGCTGACAGAGAGCACCACAAACTGAATTTTGCATCATACAAGTATGGTATTGGCTCTCAAATCATTTTTGTCACTGAAAGCAAGGATTTTATCTATTGGCCTGATTTTTTAATGAGAACTATGTTAGTATGGCATGCTAGTGATTATATAGCAACTGATTGTTTCTGAGAATGTTCAACTAAAATTTGGAATTGGGTCAAATTTTCTGAAGTTGTCAGTTATTTAACAATTACTGTCTAATGAAATTTTTCAAACCTCTTCAGGCTAGAGCTTGCTTTTAAATATTTGGAGCATATCGGGATCAAACTGGGCACTACTTCAGTCATTATAAGAGGAAATTGGTTCCCCTTACTTCTGACAAGGACATTTCTTTCAAAGGCTAGAAACTTCCAATAGATTTTTGCCCCAAAGTTAGCCAGCCTATGGATCTTAAAATAACTCCATACTGAAAAGACCTTTCTGCTCCAGAGGGAAGAATTTTCAGGAGCAGATGGAAATAACAGGCTTCAGAGAACTTGGGTTTTGTTCTAGGCAGTAGGTAACAACACATTGCTAGCTCACAGGGGTTTTTATATGGTGCAAAGCAAAGAAGGCTTCTAAAGTAGTAATGTTCCAGAACTGCTGTAAAAAATACAAAAATTTAGCACAATTTTACCACTTATGTATTGAAACTGATAGCTATGCTGAACTTTTTAGTAGTTTTAAACCAAGTGTTTATTGTAGACAATATATTTATTAAGTTTTTATTGAACTTCAGATATGATTTGCTTAAAACATCAAAACATTGTGCAGAAGCGGCCATCTAACCTGCTGTTTAGTACTGCTCACTTTCTTTATTCTCTTGATTCCTACCAGGCTACATTATGTTCCATGAAGGGCTGCATGAGAGCTCTTGTAGCCCAGCTGAAATCTGAAAGTGAAGACTTACAGCAGGTAATGCTCTTTTGACATTAAATGCTTCTTTTGTTGTCTTGTCTGCCTTAACTGTGATGTGAAATTTTTCTTGTGCTCATTTCATTAATTAGGAAGTACATTCTTCTTGTAAAATATTCTTATCTTTGGGGTCATGTTCTGGGAATTTTTTGTGGTTTGTTTTTTTTTTTTTTTTAATCATAATGCATGGGCTGTTAATCTTATTTTAATGACCCTGATCTATTAGTGTCTGTTCTAATGGGTCCTGCTGTGTAAGGGCAACAGCCTGAAAATAAAGTCTTTAGGAAGTGCTTAGGGTAATCCTCAGAACTGCAAGAGCAGAACTGTTGGAACTTGTGTAAAATTATTAAATATTAAATTATAGTCAACTTCAATTAATGCTTATTGTATACAAAGTGGAACAGCTCTTTGAAAGGAAACCGCTGTTTTCCTTTGCAGTCTGAGTGAATCACGAGATAAAAGAACAATTTCAAATAAAATTGACCTTATCTCTTAAAATGCTGGTTACAAAATATTCTCTCCTTTACAGGAAGAGCTTGCTAGTTACAATTGAGGAAAATATTAGAATTACAATAGGGGTTATTGGATAAGCTCTGTGATGTGGTCTTAGGACAGGTATTGAGTATTCTTGAAAAGGGAATCACAGCCCCATGGGCCCTCTGACCCCTGGGGTGCCTCCAGCTACTGGCACCTAGACACCACACACAGACACACAGCAGGAAGTCCTTCACTCAGGACAAGTTATAAATCGGATTTAGTAAGAATATGGGACTGTCTGTACTCAAAAGGCATATCCACACAATTGAAAAAGCCTGTCAGCTGTTCAGATGTCACTGTGCCTTTCTGTCCTCTGTGCTGAAAGATGACCTTGATCCATCTG
Organism: Corvus brachyrhynchos; assembly: GCF_000691975.1. Taxonomy (NCBI): domain Eukaryota; kingdom Metazoa; phylum Chordata; class Aves; order Passeriformes; family Corvidae; genus Corvus; species Corvus brachyrhynchos. Next base: position 269,806 of record NW_008236771.1, on the reverse strand, counting down.
TTTTCCTGCCTTTGAAACTTTTGGGTCCTGCCATCCTGCAGTAAGTGTTCTACAATTCCAGAATGCTCTTCCCCTGGATCCCATAAAGTGTCCCACATCTCCAGGCCAGGAGTTGTGGATTGAGCTGCCTCAGTCCAAAAGGGGCAGAGAGCTGCTCCGTTTGACTCCCCTGAATGTCACACCTGGGCCACGGGGCAGTGGGTCCACTGGGAGAGTCCTGGGAAGAGCGGCCAGGTCAGGGTGTTCCTGGGCTCTTCCATCTGCCGCTGGATCTCCATGCTCCACTGTGGCTGTGAGCAAGGGAGCATTCACTACGTAACATGAAAAGTTTATGCACTTCTGTGACCATGAGAACATCCACAGCTAAAAGTTTTCTATTAAAATTCATTTCATGAGGGATATGCATGCTTACAGCAGCTTGTGAGTGGATGGAGTTTAATGTGTAATGACTGCCCACTACAGTGACAACCTACCTCAGTCTAAATGCTGCCAAGTACAAGGACATCTTCTGGACATAACTATTCTGCTTATAAAAGGCACAGTGTATTTTTAAAATACTTTAAAGAGCTTTATAAATACCAAAATAATCATACCGTCTGACAGACAGACAAGTATTATTGTTCTATTTTCTAAGTGGAGAAGCTGAGAAAAATATTATATTAATCTCTCCCCTGAGATGACATAACTCTAGAACAGACATGAGAGTAGAGAAAAATCTATATTTTTTGACCAAATTTTCTACTGCTGTGGGAAGCAGGGAACCTGATTTCAGGTCTCTGGTTTAGGTACCAGCACACAAAAGCCAGTACCTTTGATCAACTTGATGCTGAAACGTTAGAGCAGTCTAACACAACAAAAAGCAGGTGTTAGCAAATTTTAGTTCAGTAACTGAACATGACCACTGTTAATTATTCATAGCATTTGATAAGTCCAGGAGGAAAGTCTGATAACCTGCTAAAGAAGTATCTTATCTTGAAACGTGTTATTTTTCTTTCACATTTTGCAGGTCATTGCAAGTGTGTTGAGGAACTTGTCCTGGCGAGCAGATGTAAACAGTAAAAAGACTCTAAGAGAAGTTGGAAGTGTGAAAGCATTGATGGAATGTGCATTAGAAGTTAAGAAGGTATTGTCTATAAGTGATGAAATTGAGTTTTTGAGAGATTGCATTTATTTTACACAAAGCACTAATATTGTTTGACCATTTTTGATAGCAGCAATTAGTAAAACAGTTGATGGCGTTCAGGTAACTTGCTTTGAAGAAGAGTTTGATTTAACATAGCAGCAGACCACAATGGAGCAATGACACCTCCAAAGCTAGTATTGGTCTAATTTTATTTATGAGGGTTGACCACTTTTGGTTTTCAGTTTCATGAGCTGTGCTGTTGAAATAGTCTTTCTTATAATTTTGTCATTTACTAAAGCTCTTTTCAGTTAGTTAGAGATACCACTTTGTTGTGTAGATGGAAGTATATTCCATTCCAGAGTCTCCTGCCAACTGGTCTTCAAGCCCTTTCTATCATTGTGGCAGCAAACAAGTATTGTGGCACATGTTTCTGAAACCTCTGGGGCAGGCAGTACCAAATCCATAGCTGAAGGAAGGAGCAAAGTGAACAAAATATGTGTGCACTGCTCCCTGCACCCAGCTTACTACCCCAGAGCGCAGAATTGGAATGTACACAGCTCTGAAGCAAATTTAATGTGTTTCTGAGAGCGTCAGGTCAATAGCTGAAAACTTCTCCTGTTGCTGTTTTCCTAGGAATCCACCCTGAAAAGCGTTCTGAGTGCCTTATGGAATTTGTCAGCACACTGCACTGGGAACAAAGCTGACATATGTGCTGTTGATGGTGCTCTTGCATTTCTGGTCGGCACGCTGACATACCGGAGCCAAACAAACACTTTAGCCATCATAGAAAGTGGAGGAGGAATACTAAGAAATGTTTCTAGCCTAATTGCTACTAATGAGGACCACAGGTAGGTACATTTCTGACAATTTTTAGCAGTTCCATATGTATATTTAATAGACAGTTTCTTTGATCAAGCCTTAATATAAATGCATGTATTTCATAATTAAAAACAGTTAATCTGTAGTACATTTGATAAGCTGGGTATTTCACTTACATAACAGGAATATGCAAACAGATTAACAGCTGCTGCTTGTTAATGATGAACTGTACTAAAAGCTAACTATTCGTATTTGTAATAGGATTTGGTTAGCATTCAGATGGAAGCTAGTGGAAATACGAGTTATTTACACTGGAGAATTCTTGATTATCCTTTCTAAGGGCAGAACTTGTTTCTAGAGTAATAGGTTTCTGTTTTGCTTTGTCTCTTACCCTTTTGAAATGCCACTTACAGATGTTTGTTTTCAATTACTCAACACCAGGCAAATCTTGCGAGAGAACAGCTGCTTACAAACCTTATTACAACACTTGAAGTCACACAGTTTGACAATAGTTAGTAACGCATGTGGGACCCTGTGGAACCTCTCTGCTCGAAATGCGAAGGATCAGGAGGCACTGTGGGACATGGGAGCCGTGAGCATGCTGAAAAACCTGATTCACTCAAAACACAAAATGATAGCCATGGGTAGTGCTGCCGCTCTACGGAACCTCATGGCAAACAGGCCGGCAAAGTACAAGGATGCCAACATTATGTCTCCAGGATCAAGCCTTCCATCTCTCCATGTCAGAAAGCAAAAGGCACTGGAAGCAGAATTAGATGCTCAGCATTTATCAGAGACTTTTGACAACATTGATAACTTAAGCCCAAAAGCATCTCACCGCAATAAGCAGAGACATAAGCAAAATATATACAGTGAGTATGTCCTGGATGGCACCCGCCATGACGATGGGGTGTGCAGGTCGGAGAGCTTTAATGCTGGCAATATGACTGTGCTCTCACCATATGTAAATACTACGGTATTGCCTGGCTCCTCCTCTTCCAGTAGAGGAAACACAGAAAATTCTCGATCTGAGAAAGACAGGAGTGTTGAAAGGGATAGAACAGTAGCTTTAAATACCTATCATCAAGCTGCAGAGAATACTGGGAACTCCTCTAAGAGAATAGGAATGCAGATTTCTACTGCTGCAGCTCAGATTGCCAAAGTTATGGAAGAAGTCACAAGCATGCACATTCCACAAGAAGACAGAAGTTCTGGTTCCACTTCTGAACTACACTGTTTGACAGAAGACAGAAACGCCCAGAGGAGATCTGCCTCTGCCCATACTCACTCAAATACATACTTTCCTAAGTCTGAGAACTCGAACAGGACATGTCCTGTGCCTTATACAAAAATGGAATACAAAAGAGCTTCAAATGATAGTTTAAATAGTGTCAGCAGCAGTGACGGCTATGGTAAAAGAGGCCAAATGAAACCTTCCATTGAGTCTTACTCTGAGGATGATGAAAGTAAATTCTGTAGTTACGGCCAATATCCAGCTGACTTGGCACACAAGATTCATAGTGCAAATCACATGGATGACAATGATGGAGAACTAGACACTCCTATTAATTATAGTCTTAAATACTCAGATGAGCAGTTAAATTCTGGAAGGCAAAGTCCCTCCCAGAATGAAAGATGGGCAAGGCCTAAGCATATAATAGATGATGAAATGAAACAAAATGAGCAAAGACAGCCAAGGAACCAAAATGCAACCTACCCTGTGTACACTGAAAGTGGAGATGAAAAACACATGAAATATCAGACACCTTTTGGACAGCAGGAGTGTGTTTCTTCCTTTAGATCAAGAGGATCCAGTGGCTCAGATCAGAACAGAGTAGGCCCAGCTCTCGGAATGAATCAGAAAGTAAACCAGTCCTTGTGCCAGGTTGATGATTATGATGATGATAAGCCAACCAACTATAGTGAACGTTATTCTGAGGAGGAACAACATGAAGAGGAAGACAGACCAACTAATTACAGCATAAAGTACAATGAAGAGGAACATCATGTCGATCAGCCTATTGATTATAGTTTAAAATATTCGACAGAAGTTCCAGCACCTTCTCAGAAGCCATCTTTCACTTTTCCAAAGACTTCTTCAGTGCAGCTCAATAAAACTGACCATATTCCCCCAAGCAGTGGGAGCACATCAGCCCCCTCAGCTGGATCAAAGAGGCAGAACCAGCTTCACCCGAGCTCTGCACAAAGTAGAAGTGGCCATTCACAGAAGAATTCCTCCTGTAAGACTCCCTCTATTAATCAGGAAACTATACAAACTTACTGCGTGGAAGATACCCCAATATGTTTTTCAAGGTGCAGCTCTTTGTCATCCTTGTCATCAGCTGAAGATGAAATAGGACGTGATCAATCCACACGTGGCACAGATGCCAGTAATACACTGCAGATTGCAGAACTGAAGGAAAACAGTGGGACTCTGCCTACAGAAAGTACAGCAAGTGAAATTGCATCAACAGCACAACACATCAGAACAAAATCCACTAGACTTCAGACTTCTAGCTTGTCTCCTTCTGACTCCTCTAGACATAAAGCTGTTGAATTTTCTTCAGGTGCCAAATCTCCCTCAAAGAGTGGTGCCCAAACTCCTAAGAGTCCACCAGAACATTATGTACAGGAAACCCCACTCATGTTTAGCAGATGTACTTCTGTAAGTTCCCTGGATAGTTTTGAAAGCCGTTCAATTGCTAGTTCAGTTCAAAGTGAGCCTTGCAGTGGAATAGTAAGTGGTATTATAAGTCCCAGTGACCTTCCAGACAGCCCTGGACAAACAATGCCTCCAAGCAGAAGTAAAACACCCCCACCTGCTCAAGGAGTTCAAGTAAAAAGAGAGGTACCTAAAGGAAAAGCACCTACTACTGAGAAGAGAGAGCCTGGTCCTAGACAGGCAGCTGTAAATGCAGCTGTTCAAAGAGTTCAGGTACTGCCAGATGCTGATACACTACTACATTTTGCCACAGAAAGCACACCGGATGGGTTTTCTTGCTCTTCTAGCCTGAGTGCTCTGAGCCTTGATGAGCCATTTATACAGAAAGATGCGGAGTTAAGAATTATGCCTCCAGTTCATGAAAACGAGCATGGAAATGAAACAGAACCTGAACAGTCAGATGATACAAAGGATAACCAGGAGAAGAAAGCAGAGAAGCCAGCTGAAGCAGAAAAAGACATTCTGGATGATTCTGATGATGATATTGAAATACTGGAAGCGTGTATTATTTCTGCAATGCCAACAAAGTCTTCACGTAAAGCCAAAAAGCCTTCTCAAGCATCTGCTCCAAAAATACCTCCTCCTGTAGCCAGAAAGCCCAGCCAGTTGCCAGTTTACAAACTTTTGCCTTCACAAAGCAGACTGCAATCACAAAAGCATGTGACTTTTACTCCAGGAGATGATATGCCACGAGTATATTGTGTTGAGGGTACACCAATAAATTTTTCAACAGCTACATCTCTGAGTGACCTGACCATAGAATCCCCACCAAGTGAGTTGGCCAATGCAGACAATGTGGGTGTGGGAGCAGAGTCGGGGGAGTTTGAAAAGCGGGACACCATTCCTACAGAGGGCAGAAGTACTGACGATTCTCAGAGAGCAAAAAGCTCAGCTGTGACTTCCCTGGGCCTGGATGATGACAAAACAGAAGAGGGTGATATTTTGGCTGAGTGCATTAACTCAGCTATGCCAAAAGGAAAAAGTCACAAACCTTTCAGAGTGAAGAAGATAATGGATCAAATTCAACAAGCATCTTCATCTCCAAGTAACAAAAACCAACCAGAAGGTGAGAAAAAGAAGCCAACATCACCGGTAAAGCCTGTTTCCCAAAACAATGAGTACAGAGCACGTGTGCGAAAAAGCACAGAGCCTAAAAGCAATGCTAGTAATGAAAGAGGCTATCCAGAGAACAGAGATGCAAAGAAACAGAACGTTAAAAATAATTCAAGAGATTTTCATGACAAATTGCCAAATAATGAAGAGCGTGTAAGAGGAGGCTTTGCATTTGATTCCCCTCATCATTACACACCTATTGAGGGAACTCCTTATTGTTTTTCACGGAATGATTCCCTGAGTTCTTTAGATTTTGATGATGATGATGTTGACCTTTCAAGGGAGAAGGCAGAATTAAGAAAAGGAAAAGAAGGCAAGGAAATGGAAAGTAAAGACAGCTCTAATGCCGAACAGTCTCCAAATCAGCAGCCAAGTAGCAGGACACAAGTCTGTCAAAAACACCCAGCGGGCAGAAGCCAGACAAAAACTTTCTCTCAGTCAACTAAAGATATTCCAGACAGAGGAGCAGCTACAGATGAGAAAATGCAGAATTTTGCTATTGAAAACACACCTGTTTGTTTTTCTCGCAATTCGTCTCTTAGCTCCCTCAGTGATATTGATCAAGAAAACAATAACAACAAAGAAGGGGAACCTGCAAAACGTCCAGAGGCTCCTGAGCCACAGGTGGAATCCAACAGACCACAGACTTCTGGTTATGCACCTAAATCATTTCATGTTGAAGATACTCCTGTATGCTTCTCTAGAAACAGCTCTCTGAGTTCTCTTAGCATTGACTCAGAAGATGACCTTGAAGAGTGATGGTGAAAAAAATAATTCCAGAAATACAGGTGGTATACTAGCAGAAGATTTAACACTGGATTTGAGAGAGATACAGAGACCAGATTCAGAACATGGTTTTTCACCTGATTCGGAGAACTTCGATTGGAAAGCTATACAAGAAGGTGCAAATTCTATAGTTAGTAGCTTGCATCAAGCTGCAGCTGCTGCATCACTGTCTAGACAAGCTTCATCAGACTCTGACTCTATCCTTTCATTAAAATCTGGTATTTCTCTAGGGTCACCATTTCATCTAACCCCAGACCAAGAAGAAAAACCTTTCACTAGTAATAAAGGTCCAAGAATTATTAAGCCAGGAGAGAAGAGTACATTGGAGTGTAAAAAAGTAGAATCAGAAAGTAGGGGAATCAAAGGAGGGAAGAAAGTGTATAAAAGTATGATCACAGGAAAAGCTCGCTCCAATTCAGAAGTCTCAAGTTTGAAGCAACCACAACAGACAAGTGTGCCTTCAATTTCACGTGGTAGAACAATGATCCATATTCCAGGAGTTCGAAATAGTTCTTCAAGTACTAGTCCTGTTGCCAAAAAAGGACCCCCACTCAAAAACATGAACTCCAAGAGTCCCAGTGAAGGCCAAAGTTTGACTAGTTCTCCAAGAGGAGCCAAATCATCGGTGAAACCTGAGCCAGCTCCTGTGACTAGGCAGCCATCAGGGTTGAACCAGAGTGGATCAAGTAAAGGGCCTTCTCGATCAGGATCTAGAGACTCCACGCCTTCTAGACCTCAGCAGCAGCCATTAAGTAGGCCTCTGCAATCTCCTGGACGAAACTCAATTTCCCCAGGAAGAAATGGTATCAGTCCTCCCAACAAACTGTCACAGTTGCCAAGAACATCATCTCCTAGTACAGCTTCAACTAAATCCTCAAGTTCAGGCAGAATGTCATACACACCACCAGGCAGGCAGATGAGCCAGCAAAACCTTACAAAGCAAACTGCCTTACCTAAGAGTACCAGTAGCATTCCACGAAGTGAGTCTGCTTCAAAGGGGTTAAACCAAGCTCTCAGCACTGGTGGATCAAACAAAAAGACTGACCTATCCAGAATGTCATCCACAAAGTCTAGTGGAAGTGAATCTGACAGATCTGAGAGACCTGCTCTTGTTCGTCAGTCAACTTTTATTAAAGAAGCTCCAAGCCCAACTCTGAGACGGAAATTAGAAGAGTCAGCTTCATTTGAATCTCTGTCACCTTCCAGGCCAGACTCTCCCACAAGGTCCCAACTACAGACCCCAGTTTTAAGTCCATCTCTTCCTGATATGTCATTATCCACTCATTCACCTGCCCAGAGTTGTGGTTGGCGAAAATTAGCCCCTAATCAGAGCCCTACTATAGAATATGATGGAAGACCAGCAAAGCGTCATGACATAGCTCGTTCCCATTCTGAGAGTCCCTCTAGGTTGCTGATCAATAGATCAGGAACATGGAAGCGTGAACACAGTAAGCATTCCTCATCACTTCCTCGTGTAAGCACTTGGCGAAGAACTGGAAGTTCCTCCTCAATCCTGTCAGCTTCTTCAGAATCCAGTGAAAAGGCAAAAAGTGAAGATGAAAAGCAGCATGGAGGTTCTCTTTCTGGACACAAGCAAAGTAAAGAAAGCCAAGCACCAGCAAAAGGTACTTGGAGAAAAATAAAAGAAAATGAAATTCCTCAGATAATGAATGATCCTCAGCATTCTTCTTCGGCTGCCACAAATGGCTCTGATTCCAAAACCCTCATCTATCAGATGGCTCCAGCTGTCTCTAAGACAGAGGATGTGTGGGTGAGGATAGAGGACTGCCCAATTAACAACCCTCGATCTGGAAGGTCCCCAACTGGAAATACTCCCCCTGTTATTGACAGTGTTTCAGAGAAAGGCGGTATGAATGGTAAAGATCCTAAAGAGATTCAAGAAAAGCAAACCCCAGGGAATGGAGGTGTTTCTGTTCGTACTGTTGGCTTAGAAAACCGTCTGAACTCTTTCTTTCAGATAGACAGTCCAGACAAGAAAGGCACCGAAACAAAGCCTCTGCAGAATAATCCTGTTCCTGCACCAGAAATTAACGAAAGTACTGTAAGTGAGCGTACTCCATTCAGTTCTAGCAGCTCAAGCAAGCACAGCTCCCCCATCGGTGCTGTGGCAGCAAGGGTCACTCCTTTCAACTACAACCTGAGCTGCAGGAAGAGCAGCGTGGACAATAGTTCTGCTCGGCCATCACAGATTCCAACACCGGTGAATAACAGCACCAAGAAACGCGACACTAAGTCTGAAAACACTGACTCCAGTGGAACACAAAGCCCTAAACGTCACTCTGGCTCTTACCTGGTAACTTCTGTTTAAGTGCAACAAAAAAATAAATAAAACTGATGTATTATATACAGCAGCTACTTAGAAACTTTGTTTCAAATGAAACAAAAAAAAATGGGGATTGATTTTTTTTTGTTGTTGTTTTTATTTGTTGTAAATAGCTTTGATTCTTGTTAGATGGTCCTTGTTCTGGAAGCCATATTTGATAGTATACTTTGTCTCCACTGGTGATATTTTGCAGGAATACCTGACTGACAGTTTGGAATAAAATTGCTAACGCAAGTGTATTTGTGCAGTATGTTTAACATGTATTCCCATGTTTAACGTGCATCCCATCCCATTATCCTTTAAATATTGCATGTCATTGAAATCATGGAATAGCACAGATGGAAATGATGCAGTCATATTGCTTTATCAATAATTTCTAGATTACAGACCAACTAAACTACATCAGGGAAGAATTGGTATTATTTATGCAAAAAAATATACTCATGTTTAGTATTTGTGAGTTCATCTAACCCAATAATTAATCATGTGGCTGTGAAATTCACAGTAATATGGTTTCCTCTGAACAAGCTTTCCTAGCCTGCTTTTCTGCATGAATGGAACTGATGGTTCATTTTATGAAGTAACGATTAACATTTCTGTGGTCACATAATGTGCATAGATAGTTATGGTGTAACAATTTACACTTTCTTTGTGCTCTGAAAAAGAAAAAAAAAAAAAAACAAAAAAACAACTGTGTAACTGTAAAACCTTGAACAAAATTATTTTACCTGAATTAGATTTTATCTTAAAGTAGGTAGAATTTTTTTGCTATGCTGTAACTTGTTGTATATTCTGGTATTTGAGGTGAGATGGCTGCTCTTTTATTAATGAGACGTGGGTGATGTCTCAACAGAGACTAAAATGAACATTTCAGAATAAATTATTACTATATGTAAGTTGTGTGTGTTACTTCTGCATTGCATAAAAATACAGGATTTTACTTTGTGATGTCACCGTATAATGGGGTTGTATGCACTTAACACTTAAGGCCTGATCTGGGATAATCCTGCACCTTCAAATATCAGTTCTTCCTTATCACTGGCAAGTGGCTGTTGTAGGATGCTTTTAACATTGCAGGATCAGGCCCTAGATCTTCTGTAATATATTTGTAATTGAGACAGTTTCACACATCTCAGGTGCATAACAAGGCTAAAGGCAGGGTATTTCCAGTAGCCACGCAGTATAATTGTTCTCATGACTGCAAGCCTGAAACAATGTTGTATCTATACAAATAATACTTGTAAAACAAAGCATTTTTTGATTGGGGATATAATGTAGAATGTGAAATAGTGACTATAAGATGAAATTTTGCTTCTATTTGCGCTCTCTGTGCTTTTTTTTAATTTATTTTTTAAAAATTATGAAGGGAAAAGTATCGCAAGAATCCCATGGCAGCAGGAAATTTGTTACTATAGTAGAAAAATAATTTTATGCAAAACATGACATTTGCTGCCTCAAGCCTTTTTGATGCAAATATAGATTGTGCTTGAACAATGCTGAAAAAAGCAGATTTGTGCTTTAAAAATATAGTCTGGATTTAGATGAGGATTACTTCACAGTAGAAACATGAGAGAACAGAACATGAACCATTCTGTGCATGTTTGAACAAACCATGAAACGAAATGGTAGATCAGTTTTGTTGTATCTCAACTGGACTGTTCTAAAGTAGCTTTCTAAATAACTGATGTGTCAGAATGTCCTGATTTCAGGAAGCCCTGAAATAGAGCAACTTACCTTTATGGTAGCTTTAACACAGTTGCAGAGTGTATCACTTCTGTGGCTTTTGTACTTCTGATCCTGAAATGATTCAGTTGAATTCATTATAGATCATGTTCTGATGTACAAACACAATCGAGACACTATCAGAAGACAGAAGTCAATTTATATAAAAGCCACTACCAAAAATACCTGTTTGGCAGAAGTGGTATCTTATTTGCTCTTTTGTTCCTTGCTTCCTGTCAGATTTGCTTAGAGACATGCCATGTTCCTGTATCACCTGGTGAACCTATTAAGAAGCAGCACTCCTCATGTTAGCATTTGAAATATCTTACATATAGTATCTTCATTGAACTTCTAATATGAATTAATATTAGTGTCCTTTTAAAGATGAAATAAAAACAGATTATGTCGTGTTCAAAGTCAGGACTCCTGCTGGAGTAGAATACAGAACTCCATCCTTGAGTTTTAAATGAAAGACCACTTTTGTTGTGAATGTTGTGATTCTTTTTATTTCTTTTTTAAATTATTATTTTCTGCTGGGTTTTTAACAACTGATAGAAAAATATACTACATAATCCACAGTAGTTGTTTAACACCGGCATTACATATTTGTCCTGTCAATTTAAGAATTAAACTCAGTCTCAGAAAAGAAATTCTGATTTCAGTTCTGTAACTGAAAAATGACTGGAATCAGTTTTTTAATCAGAAGATAAAAAAAACTATAATTGTATGCGTATCAAACACCAGAATGTCTTTGAAAATTGCAGTGGCTTCTCGATATAGACTTGGGGATACTTCATGATCATTATAATTGGAAAGTTTCTCTTAGTATCCTCTTAAGTAAACCTATATTTGTAGCAAAGACAGGCTAGAGAAACTTTCCAACTATAAGGGTAGTGATACACTAAAATATGCTTCCCATGGGAGTTGTTAAATTTCCATTATAGAAGTTTTAAGAAGAGGTTTATGAAACATCTCATAGGGATGGACTGTAGTATATTTCATATTGCCTGTGTGCAGAGATGGGTGATCTTTTCAAATCTCTTCCAGATCTACATTTCTCTGATTCTTTATCTAAAATACTTAGTATCCACTAAGAGCCTTTCAGAATATTTAAAGACATCCATGATGTTTGATTTATGATGGGGATATAAAGTTATATTCTATAAGCTTAACTAAAAAACAGATCCCAGAAACATAAAATCAGAAACATGAAAACTGGTTGCAATAAGTATATTTGGTCTTGGATTTTGTTAATGATGTCTAGATACATGATAGTCAGATTTGATTTATGCTGCTAAAGATAACCTCTCATTCCTTGGTTTCATTAGTATGAAGTTGCCACAGCTGGTAAGAGGACATTATTTATGTCAAGGCACAACAAAGAATAGCAAGGAGCTAAGGAAACCAAGACTCAATTTACTGTTCTTCTGGGATGCACTGCCTTTCTTTCTACCAATATTGGTAGAATTTTTTTTGTGCTCAGACCTTTATTTGTCATTGAACTAGCTTATCGTACCTAGTTCATACCAAACTTATACTTAAAAATCAGTTTATACTGAAAAATAACTCATAAAGCTCATTTCAGACTGTCTAGCTTTGTCCTCTTGATGTAAAAAGCAGAGATCTGACCTCCCCACAATTTTTAATTAGTTTACTTTTTAAAATGTGCTTCCATTTTAATTTCTTGCAGTGTGCTGCAATTAAGGTTTCTGCTCAATTTCTGTGAAAGCTCTTCTGACTAAATATTGCAATCTTTAAAGGGGAACTAATCTATTTCTATTTTTCATGTGCAGTTCTCTATCAAGAGTATTTTCCCCAGAAAGATTAAAGATAACGCTCATAATTCTGTCAGATACGACAGCTTGAAAATTGAAAGCCTTGCCACAGTTTCCTGATGAGACTGGAATATTGTTTCAAGCAGGATTTGGCTGCAGAATACAAGTATAGTTTATGCTATAAATGTCAGTAAGCTGCAGTATTCTTCAACATAGACTAGAGCCTTTGATGGCTTTGGGAAGTTAGCTGCTCTGTCTTTTTTGGTAAAGGAGGAGGGAGAGAAAAGGAACAATTTCAGAGACAGTCATGTTGTCCTAGGGATGTACTTTTCTTTCTTCCTCAGTAATTTACATAAGCTGCACCAGAGAAAGAACAGCTTGTGCACAAATTAATGAGGTTTTATTTTGAAGTATACCAGTAGACCACAGAACTGCAGAACCTTTGTTTGTTAATCTGAAAATGGAATTATTTGATGTCTACTTTGGAGTACTTCATAGCTGTCCATCTCTTTGCTCCCCCTAATAGAAGCTGGTATTACCAAGAAGGTAACAGTGTATTAGCTTCCTCTTTCTTCTTAAGGATAAAGATCCATACAATTTCCAGAACTGAAGAAATGGCATGTGCTGTTGAAAGAAGTTTTCTTCTCCATTCCATGCTCCTGGCTGTGAATCCTGGCTCTTATGTGACCTTTCAATGGACTTGCTCACCTCTTACCTGCTCCCCTGATGGCGGTAGTAGGATTAGTGCTGCATTACTATGCTGGATTTGCTCAGTGCACAGTTTTACAAGTGCCACCTGAGCCAGCAAAAAAAAAAAAAAAATAAAACAGCTAGTGCTGGTTGAAAGAGGTTGGGATGGTTTCCTTTATGGGTGGTCACTGGATTGAGCCATTACAGGCAATTTTAAGCCAATATGCTAAGTTTCAGACCTTCACCCCTTTTGACATAGCAAAAGCAAATTAAAATAGGATTTTTTTTTTTGTAACTGAATTTTTGCCTAACGGCCTCTAGTGCTTTGCATTTAAGTACCTTGTGTTTGGGTAAGTCCTTTATCCTGGAAATTCTGACAACTAACTTCAGAAGTATTACATCAATGTACAGATGTGGAAAACATATTTCTTCATCAAAAATACCCTCCTCCCACCCCCCCCAAAAAAAAGTCTACCATATATAAACTTCTGGGAGACAGTTTTTAGACTTGCAATATTAAATTCAATGCAGTAAATCCTTCCAGTAAAAATATTTACTGCATCTATTTGTTTTCTAGAAGAGGCTTGAAGAGGGAGGGAGAATCTCCCTTTCTTAATGAGGTCAGTATTGTAGGGACAATCTGGAAAATGTTTAGGTAGACTCTTCTTACAAGCTCTTCTATTGTTACTAGATGCCTCCCAAATGTCTTTTCTCATCTAGCTTTCATGAAATAGTATGAACAGCCATAAGAGCGTCACTAATGATCATGTGTAGACTTCCACCTAAACATAACTTCATACATCTACTGTAATGCCTTGCAAAGTTGGATCCACCTGTGCGACAGCTTTGTTCTTGATGAGATGTGTGATTTGGATGAAGCTGTGAATCAGAAGTGAAGTGTCAGTTAATGTAAAGCATGACTTTCTCCACATGTTTAAAACTCCAAGGACCTTGATACCAAATTACCCAAGTGTATTCACTCTCTGGTTCCACAGCCATCTCCTTTGCACTTTTACATTTAACCAGAAGAGATGCCCACATTTAATTTCATTTCAGATCACATGCAGAAATAAGATTCCTGCATCATAGTTTCCTATATGCAGAATTGTATCTGTAAATGTGTTTATAGAAAATGTTACGTAGCTAAGGTTGAGTTTTTAGTCAGAATGGTAAGTTAACTGCTTACGTGTTGTGTTTGGTTACATATTGGAAGTGCAAGGGAATTTGGTGTGGTGCAGAAGAGCTTTAAGAGTTCACAACATAATTAATGCAGGTGTCAATTAACTTGTGATGCCAAGATGAATTTTCTGCTGTCAAGTTTCAGTTTACCAGATGTGCTGTTTACTTACTCTTAAGATTGGGTAACACCTCCCTAACATAGATTGCAATTTACCTTTCTTATGAAATTTCCACATAATTACAGGCTTATGCATTAGTGAATTTCTGCCACTTCAAGATTTAAAGAAATTATTTGAATTTTGCTGTTTGTGAAAACATCCTTTGCTTGAGTGGCTGTAGAATTGCAATTAGGGTATCAGGAATATGTAGAGGGAGCTGGTTCACTCAGCAAAATGCACTTCTGTCCAGAGCTCAAGCCATACATACAAAAAGTATATCTAATGCCATCCTTTTTGGTGGGATCTAACATGAATAAAGCTTGTGCTGGTTCTCTGCAAGTAAACTGTCATCCTGTGAGATCAGATGAATTTTCCCACCTGTAAATGTTGTTTCTCTTGAACAAACTCGGCCCACAATTATCTTTCCTTCAGTTTTGTTGTTTGCTTCTGCCTGAGATGCATTACTGTTTATATCCTAACTCTGTAATTAATTCTTTCTTCAATTATTCTAATGTATTTTGTTTCACAGTATACTTATTCTGAATTTAGTCTTGCTATGCATAATTTATTTATTACTTGCAGTGTTATATAAAATTTCCTCCTGATTGCACCCTGTCAGAGTGGAATTGTTTTCTTGGCTACTACTGAAAGTTAGGTGTCTCTCCACTGTATTAGAAACATGATTTCATTTAAAAAGGAATTTGTTGTTAAGATACTTCAGTAATTCAGTATATCAGAACAAACACTCTAAAAAAACCCATGCGTTTCAATTTTAGTGATACTCACATTTCAGATAAATAGTGTAAAAAAGAAGCTTAAAGACCTGGTTCACCAGTAGAGTTCTCTGTTCTCTTCTGTGTTTCACCTTAGAAGGAACTGCTCAAAACAGTATCTAGTTCTGACACAATGTAATCCCATAATCTCTCTGTTATTTACAAAAGTTTCACAAGGCTTATTTCATTAACAGTCATAAGCATAGCAGAGACTATTAATTACAAAATCTTTCTTTCCCATAATGAATAATTCTTTAGTCCCTGATTAGACTATTAAGGGACCTAAGGTGATTAACTCCCAACACACATACACACACACACACACATATATATATTTACATACGTATTTTACACTCCCCTATTCACTTTAGACTTTGACAAAAGCATTTAAACTAAAAAAAGGGCATTATTGCTGATTACTAAGATCCCTTGTTTTCTAATAGTTGTACCACTCTTTCATATTGAGTTCTAGTTTGAGGATTGATTAGCTGGTATCTTATTTTTAAGTTCTAGGAAAAAAATGCACTTAAGTCTTGCTTTATATGCAGAAAAGGAAATTGTCTTGCAAGAAATTTTAATGTTTTATTAAGAATAATAATTTTTAAAAGCATTATAAACTATCACCTGCCATTTAAAGTCAGTAGGGATCATGAAAACAAGGAGATTAGAGTCATCATTATATTAAATAAAAATGAAGATAGGCTAAGCCTAATTCTGCCCTTTTTTCCCTAAAAATGCTCTGTACAAAAAGCACATTGTTAGTTGTGCACCTTACCTGACTCTTGCTAAGGTCTGGGATGGCACTCATTCACTTTGGAAGTAACTGGAAGAACACAAAAACAGGTGTAAAAATTAAGCCATAATATGAGTTACAAGAAAACTCCCAATTTTTATTATTTTTTGCAGTAGTATTTTGTTATCCTATTGGGTGATGAAAAGAAGTTGGCATCCTTTTTTTCTCACTACACTGAGCAGCTGAACAACCGTGATGGATTATTTGACACTTCTAAGTGTTTTAAGTGTCATTGTTTAACCACAGCTGGCAACCAAGCACTACCCAGCCACTCTCTCCCCTCTAGTGGCATGGGGGAGACAATCAGAAGACTAAAAAGTGAGGAAACTTACAGATTCAGATAAAGACACTTGAACAACAGAAGAAAATTGTGATGATGATGATGATCATGATAATTATAACAATCGAGAATATACAAAACAAGTGATGGACAGTACAGTTGCTCACCACTTGCTGACTGATTCCTAGGCAATCCCTGAGCATGAGCCTCCAGCCCACTTTCTCCACAGGTATATCCTCAGCATGATACCATAAGGTTTGGGATATCCCTTTGGCCAGTTTATGTGTCCTCCCCTCAACTTCTTGTGCCCCTCAGCTCTCTTCCTGGAAGGACATGAGAAACTTTAGCAACAAAAACATCAGTGCATTTTCAGCATTGTCATACTAAATTCTAAACACAGTACTATACTGTTTACTAGAAGGAAAATTAACTATCCCAGCCAAAACCAGAACACAAATCATTTGGACTTCCTAGAAGTGAAAATCTAGCTTTAAATGAAAGCTATGAATTCAGTGTAAATACTGTATTACTGTGTCACACATATATGACTGATGGTTTCTTCTGATCTTAGAAGCTGGCTGTACACAGCTGTGAATTTACACAGCTGTCAGCTGCTTTACAAGGCTAAAACAGAAGGACAAAGAATGGGTGTAAAACTGAGCTCTGTACTTAAGAGATACAATCTTTGCAATCAGAAGGAATGAGAGATGGGTAGAAATCCATGTTTTTCCACTTTGCAAGTCCCCTTGTGGCCAGCTAATAGGGATTTGGCTACAATCTTGGCAATGTGGTGCCCAACATTTTCCCCTGTACCTCAGCGAAACACTGTATATATAGTCTGCTGTACTTCATACATAAATTCATGCAAGTCAAGGTTTGGGTCTAGGTGACATAATCCAAAAGACTTTTAGCTCCAAACACCGTACAAGTCAGGCTGGCTGTTCCAAGGCCACTTGTCAGCTGCTCTTGCAGTGCAGCACTTACACAGATTGAAACGTTTAAGCCTCAAGTAGCTTTAGAACATCCCACGCTCCTTAAATAAGCTATTGACGATGTTTATAGTCCTCTACCATGAACAGAAGTGGTACTTCTGCTGATTCATAAAGAATGCTGTGTTGGTGTTCTCTGTAGGATGGGCATGAGGTAGTGCCTCTTCTGAAAACACTTATGTAGCAGACAGGATTCTGGATTGTTAAAACTGAAAGGTAGTCTGTTGGATTTAAAATCACAGAACCACAGAATGGTTTGAGCAGGAAAGTGACCTTAAAAACCATCCAGTTCCAGGCTGGAACCCTGCCATGGGTAGGGACACCTCTTGCTTTGGGAAAATGGCGCATACAGTCTTTTAAGAGTGGCACGTACTGAGATTAGTGTGATTAATTCTGCATGTTCAAGTTTCATGGTAAGTAAATACCAGTAAAATGAAACTAAATGAAAGAGCATCATTTTCTCTCTGTGCTGTTGAAAATTCACTGTTGGACAGACCTAGTTCATACTGCCTGTTACTTTCCAACTTGAGTCATATTTAATGAAACATTTTCCACAATGAAAGTTGCCTTTTTTTCCCAGCCCTTATATTTTACCTAAAAATATCTTTTTGGAATTCTCATTTACAAAAATTGTGAAGAAAATCCTTCTCATGTTTCCCCCTTCCCTTCAGTGAACATTGAACAAATCAAGATTTCCCTCTACATCCCCATTCAGCATTTTATTTGCAGTCCACTACAGAGCTGTTCCACAAATCCCACTGAAAATCTACCATCTCCTGAACAAGTTCACTAGTCCTATTATTATATAGGTATTCTTAGCATGTTTAGACTGTGGAATGTAGCCTCAAGTGAGAAGAAAATGAACATGGATGCAAGGTCTGAATAAGAAAGAGTATGTAACACTTCAGTAAAACACTGTCACAGACAAACTGTGTCACCTCAAATCATCTCCATTTTCTTGGGCTCCCACTTCCAGTTATTTTCATTTACCCCAGGTGAATTGCAGCAACCTATCACAACCACTTTGAATTTGTATTTCATATTTGTACAAGGCTCTTGTTGCTGGGTTGTTTTGTTCAGGAGTGTGTTTTATTTGGGGTTTGAGGGGATTTTTGTTGGGGATTTTTTTGTTATTTTTCTTCTCCAAACACCGTTAACAGTGAAAATAGAGTCTCAATAAGGACACCTGACTTGCTGATAAGTGTATACAGAGAGGGAATTCTCTGCTTTAGGGGCTTGTAGTATAATTCTCATTGCCTGCCTGTTCCCCTTCCACTGCAGTGGCAACAGATGGAATAACCTCACCAAGTTACACACAGCTTTCCAAGACCTGTATCCCTTCTGCTATCCAAAGGCATTATTTGCAATCTTCGTGTTTTGCTCAGACGTGTACAAGTCCTATCCTCACCAGCAATTGTACCTTCTCTTCATACTGCTTTAAATTGTTTAAAAGCTATCAGGTGTTGAGTGCTTCATTCCGTTTCTGAGTCCAGGGCCAGCAGATACTCGGGAAGTGCATGCAGCTATAGCGTGCCTGAGCTGGAATGCTTTGTGACCTACTTCTGTCTCTGAATTCCTCAGGCTGGAAATATGCAGAATTCAACTTTGAAATTTATTTCTTATGGCACTAGAACAAATGCAGTGATTGGATACCATATACTCAATGAAGTCATTCTACAGTGATGATGAGGATTAAACTGACATGTCTCTACTCACTGCTTAATTTTAGGCATCCTGGTTTTAAGATATTGCAAATTCTAGCACCTATAAAGGAGATTGGTAAGTAATAAGAAGATCTGCAGGGGAAAAAGAAGTTTCCCCTGTGTGGTCAGTTATGTTTGCCACATGATCCAGTCTGTAATTCCACAAACTCCATTTCTGGCAATCTTTCAGTTATTTTTCCATCTGAAATAGATGTGGAAAATAATTTTTGTCTTTGTACCCTTTGTATTTCACAAATACTGATACAGGCTATGTATCTTTTGTAACACTAAATTTAAATATTGGTTTACAAGATAAGCCATTAATACATTGCTATTAAAAACTTACATGAATTGGAAGAGAAAAAAATAACATGCAACTGTCAAATAAAAGAACATTAAACAACACAAAACCTTTCTCAGTGCCCTGAATTAGGTGGACTGACTGAGAGCAATTTTAATATGCAATGAAGGTACTCACAAACTGCAGCTGTGTTCACTGCCTTTAACATACTGTCAGAGCAGTGTTTCTCAAGGTAATGCACCAGAAATTGCTTTACAAACTGAGAAACTAAAACCACTACAGAAATCTAAGGGAACAGTACGAAGTAAATTTTAATATATTTTCATTAAGTTTTAGCCTGTTTTTAAATTTTAAAAAATGAAGCTGTGGTGATGCCAAATAAATATTTCTTAGCATTACTTCCTAAAAGATTTTATTAGATTGTTCTTTGATTCCAACACTGCTAGAGCATTGTCCCGCAGAGGGAGATTTATGTTTATACCCTTTTGGTGGGTTCAGACCTGTGTGTCCCAGAAGCAAAGGGCAATGTGTATTGTTCAAACCTAAATGGCAGTAAGCATAGTTTGTAACAAGGTTTATGATGACCATGTTTCATGCAATGGTCTGACCATTACCATGCCCTGCACATCTCATGCCTGCACAGAGACAATGAATGTATTGCACCCTGGTCAGTCCACAGTTCACACTGTGCACTAAGACCCCCTCTCCTCCCCGACAGCCCACATCTGTCTTGCTAAAAGCAGGTGACAGCAGTGGACAGAAGAAGCTTCTGTCCATGTTGGCTGATGCACAGATTTAAGCAGTGACAACCTGGACAATAGGACAACTCCCAAGGTAATGGCAGCTCTTGACACTTTTTAGGTGGTAGGTATCTCAATAAAAAGTCATTTAATAGAAAGACAAGTGTGTGCAAGCAATGGAGATTTAAAATAAAAACACTGTGCAAAGAAAGGAAAACACAGCAAATCCATTATCAAGCTACTGTTGACAATATGAGAACATTTTGTTGCTAAGCAACAAAATATCAAATTATTTGTAATGGATTACCTCTTAGAAAGCTACACTTGACTCTGTATCAGTCAGTTTGATGGTAATCTGAAGATAACCCTCAAAAAACCTGTCTTTAGCACTGGACAACTATTGCATCAAAAACTTTCTTCATAACTGGCACACCTCATTTACATAACCTTGTTTGTCAGCTGAGGAGCTTGTTGAGTCATGTTTGTGACGAGCTGCCAAGTCGATGAGTTGGTCCCAGACAGCTGCAGTCGCATTTCCAAAAGCTGCTTGCTCCTGCTGATGCCACACAGTTGTGCTGTTCGTGTTTTCTGCAGTACTTTGTGCAGTGCGCTCACTTCTGACAGAATGAGAGCAAAGACAGAAGACAGCAAAACTGCTCATCATTCAACAGGGTGAATAGACAATAACTTTTTCATCTGTGCCACCCTGATTCTTTCTGAAGCTTCTCCCTAACTGTTAACTCTTGTAAGTTTTCATGAATGGTACTTGCAGTTCTCCCCTGGGGATACCACTGTGTTGCACTGGCTCTTAGCACCCCCCTCTTCAATATTTCACTGCCAGCTGCATGTGTTGGTGGAGCAGAAAATAAAAAAAGACACCACCACAGATAAATACTGAATAGATACCTTCAGTTCTTTGTCGTGGTACATAACTGCTGTATGAAGATGGTAACAGTGCACAAAATATGACCTGTCAAATTGACAGGGTGACTGAATGGTTGAGACTGTCAGGGACCTCTGGGTGTCATCTGGTCCAACCACTGCTCCAGCAGGGCCACCAAGAGCTGTCATTCCCATACAGCTTTTCAGTATCTCCAAGGATGGAGACGCCACCACCTCTCTGGGCAACCTGTGCCAGTGCTCGGTCACCCTCACAGGGAAAAGGAGTTTCCTGATGTTCAGCGGGAACCTCCTGTGTTTCAGTGTGTGCCCATCGCCCCTGTGCTGTCACTGGGCACCACTGGAAAGAGCCTGGATCCATCCTCCTTGCACCCTCCCTGCAGGTGTTTATGTACCTTGGTGAGATCCCCTGAGCCTTCTCTTCTCCAGGATGAGCTGCTCCAGTCCCTCTACGGCCTTAGTGACCACTCACTGGGCTCTCTCCAGTGTGCCCGTGTCCATCTTGTCCTGGGGCTGAGCTGGCACTCCTGGTGTGGCCTCCCCAATACTGAGGGGCAGGATCACCTGCCCTGCCCCGTTGACAGCACTTCTCGTGGTGCGGCCCAGACACCACTGGCCTTGTCACTGGGACACATCGCTGGCTCATGTTCAGATCGGTGTCCAGCAGGACCCCGATGCCTTTCCTGACAAACTGCTTCCCAGCTGTGCATTCTCAGCCCGTGCTGGTGTCTGGGGTTGTTCCTCCCTGGCTGCAGGACTTGGCTCTTCCCATGCTGAACTGCTTGAGGTTCCTGTCAGCCCCTTTCTCCAGCCTGTCGGGGTCCCTCTGGAGGGCACCACGACCCTCTGGTGTATCAGCCCCTCCTCACAGCTCAGTGTCACCAGCAACCTGGCTGGGAGCGCAGCTGCCCCATGATCCAGAGCATTAATGATGATGATGTGACACAGGATTGGACTCAGTACCGACCCCATAATTTTTCCTTAAACTTTAGCTTATTTTTTTTTCATGTAGTTGTACATGGAGCTGTGGTAATACCAAATAACCATTTCCTGGCACTTCTTAGACGGACTGTTCCATGATTCAAACAACCGCTAGAGCTCTGTGAGTGAAGGGCACCACGCGGCGGCTTGGCGGCCTCCGAAACACATTTTGCGTCGCCCACCGCCACCCTCTGGGATC
>NW_008236771.1:238848-247502 GCF_000691975.1 Corvus brachyrhynchos | reverse complement strand
TGTCACTGAGGGCTGGCGGAGAAGAAAACGCGAGCGGAGCAAGGGCTGGTCGTTTAAATGCCTGGGGAAAAAAGGGTGGTGGTGTCTGAAATTAAATCCCTGGGGAACAAAGGGTGGTGGTGACACTTGCCTGGTTGGGAAGTCAGTAAGGAGACTGGAATTCCCGTGCTGAACCCAGACCTAGTCGGCTCGTAAAGACGGCAGTAGCAAAGAGTGGAGAGAACCTCTGGAAGGGAGGAGAAAGTAGTAGGAGTTGAGGTGATTTCGGCTGGTTTTAGAAGCAGCAAGGAACGTGATCCTTGTCACTCTCTTGTCATTCAGCTAATTGCAATCTGTCTGCACCATATGTTTTACTCATTTTCCTTATTTTCTTATGCTCTCATAGGTCCTCATTCAAATCAATGCAGGCCTTCTTCCCCCTCTCCTTGGTCGCAGCTAGTTATTTTTTATAATTAAGAAGTATAATTGAGGTTCTGTCGCGCTGATCCCCTTGTGCTTGATGGGTGTAAATCTACTGAAAAGTCTTAAGCAAGTTTCGAAGCACAGTTTTTCAGTGGCTTTTATAAATGTACCCAAATCTGGGTTGATTTGTGTGTGAATTAAAATAAACAAAACAAACACAGGACTTAGTTAGCTATTAGTGTAATAAAACCTTTTCAGGAAACGTTCTTTAATTCTTTTCAGGGAAATATGTGTGTTCCCTTCGAGGTTGCAAGCATGCAAGAAATAGGTCCAAAAAAATAGGTCAGAAAGTTCTATTTCAGCCTCCTTTTTTTTTTTTCAGAATGGGTAGTGCCATCCCTTATACAAATAGTGCCGCAAAAAGTGGTGTCATGTAGTGTCCATGATAACTCAAAGTGGGATTTTGCAGCATTTTACTAAGCAGTCTAGGGAAAATAAATGGTTGTTCTAAACTGCTGTGGGAACTTCTGTGTTTGTAGCCATGACGCTTGTTTTTTGTTTTACTAGGAAAATACTGCATAAGCATTAAGGAGTTGATATAGCTTGCTTAAACTCACTGTTTTCTCTTCTTAGATTCATCTGCATTTATCCAGCTTATTTGAATAACAAGAAGACAATAGCAGAAGGAAGAAGGATACCTATAGATAAGGTGATTTTATGGGTGGGAGGGATGGGGTTTTTTGCTAGGTACCAGTGTATAAAGAGCTGGAAAATACATCTCTCTGACCTTTCCATTCCCCCATGGCAATTCGCTCAGTAACTGGAAATTACAGTGTATTTGGAGGTAACCTAGTGCCAGCATGTGAATTTAGTAGAAGAGCCCTGGGCTGAAGTGTTTGCTTTTGTCTGAGCAGCACCTTGGACAAGCAGGTAAAGTAATGAGGAACTTCATGCACTCCACTGCCTACACAAGTTTGCAGAATCTGAAAGCAGTGCAGGAAAGAGTAGCTAGCTACTTACTCGGTTCTGGTGACTGACTATATGAGCATATATTCTGTGTCCTGTGCATGTGACTCACAGATATGGTAATTATTGTTACTTCAAATCTGTCCAGAAATAGTTCTTCATCATCTCACTCACTTGTAATAATTTTAGCAAGCAGTTCTGGGAGTATAAAGGGCTTTCCTCACTGCTTAGGGTTTGGTTTTTTCTTGATAACAGTTAAAAATAAAATATTTCTTGAGCATGCAAGTTGCCAATCAAAGGTCTACCTATGGGAGAAATCTGCTGCTCTGTGGCTAGAAATTTTCTGGTTTTTTCCTCCGTCAGTCTTTGCTGTATGTTTGCTGTTCCTGATACACAGCTTTTGATATCTCTGTACATACGATAACTGTTAATTAATTTCAATTACTTTTCCTAAGCAATTCTTTACCTTGCTCTCATGTCCTAATGAATTTGGTCTCATCTTTTTCCTGATGTTTCAGCTCTTCTTTTTTTTCTTTTTAAATGTTCTGTAGACCACAGCAGCACTGACAGATGACTTCTACACTAGATTTGTCACTACCTTCACTTTCCCCATCAGCTTTTCCTAGTTACAGAGTATAGTGTGGGAAACTGGTAACTATTTTTGTATAGACAGGTCATGGTTGAAAACTAATTAATTTTAACGCATTGTTTCAACAGGCTGTTGAAAATCCCACATCTACAGAAATCCAAGATGTGTGTGCAGCAGTAGGATTCAATGTGTTATTAGAGGTAATTAAAAAAAAAAGTCCCCACATACAAAAAACTCCCAAATTTGTTATGCGTTTCATTATGTCTTTTTTTATAACTTGCAGTTGAGAAGTTTTGTTATTAGCTGTGCTTGCTTTGAGTGATAACTGACCATAGTCATGAAGTAAATGTTGGAAAAATGATGTAAGTCAGGAATACCTCAGATCTCTCAGACAATGTCACTTTTAATCTTATAAAAAGATTACTTCTGTTTTACCATCCTTCTTAGAAGACTGTCCTGGATGCTTAAAAGTGTGTCAGAATAAAAGCTATTTTTGCAAGCTGCAACTCTGCAAATTAAGCTTTTGGAAAGGAATGTTTTTAATGAAAAATGATGACCTTTGCAATGAGTTTTATAGGAATAGGATTCTGATAGTTGGAATATTCATAGTCCTTTGGAGTCATGTTTCAGCCAAAGAATGTTAGCTTTTTATTGCAGTACATCCTTACTCTTTAAATAGTTTGTTGGTTACTTTTTTCTTAGGGAATGAGTCTGGATTTCTAGAGAGGTAACTTCACCAGAGGTCATTTCCTGAAGTAATTATTAATTTATAATTAGTTATTAATTTAGAGCAGTGTTGATTTTTCTAAGAAGAATATAGGTTCTCATCTAGAAGTGTGACTGGTACCCAAAGCCTGGTACAAAATCACTCTGCTTTTCAGAAGTAGTTGGACAGTGCACACCAGCTGCACTGAGAAACCTGTGATGTTTCATCAAGAGCGAAGGCTGTAATTAGCCAAAAGCAGTGACTGTGACCTATCACTTGCTGTCCCTAGGTGTCCAGAAGGGTTTGTAGCAGTGGAGATAAAACAAAAACCCGATCCCCTGTAGTCCAGACCGCTGGGCATGTAAAATGGTCCCTCTTGCAGTTTACTCACAAAATTGCTCAAGTACCAGGAATTGTTTTCAGCAGTGCCTCTGAAACAGTTGTGTCTTCCAATGCATATTATAATACATTTCTCCTTTTGTATGACAGAAAAACAAGATGTATCCCAGAGAGTGGAACAGAGACGTGCAGTACAGAGGTAGGGTACGAATCCAGCTCAAGCAAGATGATGGCAACCCGTGTTTACCTCAGTTTCCAACACGTGAGTAGAGTGCCTGGGTTTAGGCACTTCACCTGTTAATAAACCAGAAAGACTTTGTTTATTTTATGTTATCAGCCTGTTTAATTAGTTTTAACTATTATAAATCCTATAGTTTTACATTAAATCTTGTTGCCTGTATAAGTCAACAAAATCAAGTTGTGAGCATTGAGTAAAGTTTGTAAAATGCTGTTGCCTTTGATTCTGCTGCTTCTGCAATGGCTACATTGCGTGGTTGCTGTATTGAACAAAGCATCTATTCAGTTTTGGGTAACTGCTTTGTTGACATTTAAAATAGAATGTTTAGTGCTTAAATGACTAAATTCCAACATTTTTTTAGGATACATACATCATCTGAGTAGATGCCAAATGGATAAAACACAGTACTAAGTTCAGCTGAGTTTTCTGCTGGCCATTTATGTAAATTACAATGAAGCAGCTGTCCTTTAAAGATTAATAGGAATTACTCATCTTGAATGACAAATAATTTCATCTTTTGCATTTTTTCTGAAGGTGAATCCCTGTGTAAAAGGGAAACAGTATATATCTTAAGGGAAGAGCTAGAAGAATGTACAGTAGCATGAGTGCTGACAGAGGGAGATGATTTAAAACCAGATTCCTGCAGGATGGCAGCAGTGCCTTTCTAAAAATGCATGCGTGAGGAGGTGAAGGTAAAGAGTAACAGGAAGGATGTAGACACTTTGGAGATTGTCAGGTTACGTGGCTTTTCCAGTCTACTGTGGCATTTATCAGTTCTGCACTTTTGGGTTTTTTCCCCCAAGAATTATTCACAAGCTGCTTGCTGTACAGGCGAAGGAAGCAGATCTCCTAGGCTTTACATCTGTTCTTAACTTAGTAGGCATGCATTGATCTCTCCTTGTATTTTAGGTAAATCAGTGATGCTGTATGCTGCAGAAACCATTCCAAAACTGAAAACAAGAACTCAAAAGATGGGAAGTAGTGATCAAAGCCTTCAGCAGGGAGAGGGAGGCAAGAAAGGTAAAGGAAAGAAAAAGAAATAAGCTGACATCTGGAATTGTCATTACATCGCAACGTTACAACAAGTGCAAATGGACACCTTTCGGCAACTTTGAAGTGAAGATAGGAGCAAGAAAAGAAGAGGTGAAGCTGAGTAGAACTGCCTGCTTTTCCCGGAACTGGAATGCATGTAACTGCCTTGCATCTGTGTAACAATAAATCTCTTTTCACACATAACCTGCAAGTCTGATGTTAGCACCCACGTTAAAAGCGGAAGAACATAAGCAAATGGGATGGTTGGGAGAATTATTTTTTTCCAAAAGAAATATGCACCTTCTGAAATCTGGTTGCCTTAGTAAACCATTTATTTGTGATAGTGAAGCAATTGTCATAATTCTATGCTATTCTGTATCAGGATGAAATTCTTCTCTGTGAGGGTAGTGAGGCACAGGTTGTGCAGACAATTTGTGGATGCCCCATGCCTGGAAGTGTTCAAGCCCAGGCTGGATGGGACTTCGAGCAAGCTGGTTATTGTGTCTTCAGTTGCCAGCTGGCAGCTATGTGCCATCCAACCTCGCCCTTACTCCCCAGATGGGATGCAGGGAAGGATAATCAGGAAAGAAAAAGATTGTGGGTGTAGGTAAGAAGAGTTTAATAATTTAAACTAAATAAATTCAGTAATGCAAGTGACAGTGATTATAATAAAATATAATTATCATTACAGGGGTTTTATTTAAGGCGGGGGGGAAATCAAAACAAGTGATGCACAATACAATTACTCACCACCTGCTGACTGATGCCCAGCCCACCCCCAGCAGTGATCAGCACCTCCTGGCCAATTCCCCCCTGTTTATATACTGGACATGCTAATCTATGATATGGTATATCCCTTTGGCCAGGTTGGGTCACCTGTCCTGGCTTCTTGCTACACCTCCTCACTGGTAGAGCATGAGGCACAGAAAAGTCTTGGATTTAATATAAGCACTGCTCATGAACAAGCAGAACACTACTGTGTTATCAGCATCATTCTCACACTGAATCCAAAATACAGCACTAACAGCTGCTGGGAAGAAAATTCACTGGATTGCAGTTGAAATCAGGACAGCAGACACCCCTTATTCCATATAATTTCTATAATGCCAGGTCCCACTTCCCAAAACCCCATCACTTTCCTCTCTTTTGGTACAGATACACACACAGTTAATACTCCCTTAAATTATGGACCATCCCTACAAAAGCCCATTGAGATCACTGAGTGCATGACCTTGGGCTCCATCTGTCAGAACTGTTTTTCAGGCAGGAAAGAAGGTGTGTGCTGTTAGGCTGTTGCATGTGGAAACCAGTTCTGAATCCATCACCTCTGTGTTCATGGTTCCATCAAAGTTCATTCTTCATTAATGTGGGATCAAAAGGGAGTTGGGGTCAGAACCCCAAATCCAGTGTGGCACAGACAGGCACCATGGGGTGCCCAATGTGGTGATGGGCATAGAACCGTCACAGAAGTGATAATTCACAGTGTTACACAGTAATTAATTTAATTCATTGTCTGTTCTTACCCCCAATCAAATCTGAGACACACACTGGACTTTTCCATCTTCTTGCAGCACATGCGAAGTGCATCCAGGTCCTTGAGCAAAAGCAATCCCAGGGATGGGTTTACCTTTGCCTGAGGTAGGGACAACCCAGACTTTTCCCCAGCATGTTTTTAATGTTCAGTGCAGGAACTTCATCCCCTTCTTCAATAAGCAAAAGTTTAGATGGGGCTGCACCAGGCCAATGGGCAATCCCTGGGTGTTAACTGACCAGGTGGCCTTCACTAAACGTGCACCTCAGGGTTTGATGGTCCCACCACCTACTGCTCTTATTGTGGTCTTTTACCATCCATTGCATCATTTGATCTTTCCAGAGGCTGATGCATGAGAGGGAATGTGATAGTCCCACTCAGTGCCATGTTCTTTGGCCCAAGTGTGTATGAGGTTGCTTTGGAAATGAACCCCGTTGTCTGACTCTATTATTTCTGGTGTATTGTGTCCCCATAAGACCTGCTTTTCAAGGCCCAGGACAGTGTTTCAGGCAGTAGTGTGGCACAAAGGGAGTTTCCAGCCATCTGGTGGTTGATCCCCCCACTGTGAGCACAGGGCACTTGCCTTGGTGTATTTGGGAGACTGATACACTCAAGCTGCCTGGCTATATTGACATTTCAGCCATCATCCTCCATACCAGAGGGGCTTTGTCTGCATGGCTTAATCACACTGCATGTTTCACATCCATTGTGCACAGATTGTTCGGTTCAAATTACTCCTGGATTTTGCTGAGTGCTGAGTAATTTTTATGAAACTTTAAATAAAGTGAGAGCTCTGTGAAAATTGACTGGTACAAGGTAACTCATCTTCATGATGTAAACTGAAGGAGGATGACTCCAGCCAAGTTTGATCATGTTATGTTTAACTTTTGTAAGTCTAGGGGTCTTATAAACAAAGACTAGGAAATATTTCTGAAAAGGGTAATATTGAGTTCAAATATATAAAACTGTAAATTAGTCAAACTAACAAAGCTTTGTGGGTATTTTGGGTAAAGCTGACTTTATTTTTTCAAAGCCCTACTAGGAAATCAGATGACCACTACCAAGAGGAAGTTGAAGACTGAGTTTCCTAACTCCTGCCTACTTATTCTCCCATCTTTAAATGGGACTGGTTTGCTTTTTATTATTTCTGGCTTTACACTTAGTACATGTGAGCAATATTTGTTCTAAATGAGGCAGCACAAAGTTAAACACAGCTCCCGTTTTCCTGACAGAGTTAAACCAGACTTTCATTTCTGTATTGCCTCATTTTAATAAACTGGGCTCCTTAGAGGATTGAAAATAAGCAGGTCAGGACCACCTCGGTTCTTCCTCAGTCAACTGATCATGCCTCATTTCTGGGAACAGGGAGATGCTTACAGACCATTGTGGGACTGGGAGTGGAGACAAAGCTTCCACAAAAATACAGTAATACTGCAATTTTTAGTCTCAAAGATATTAATTTTTTTTTTTTTAAGGGGGAATTGGGTGACAATGAATGTCCTTCTATTCCACCTGCCTTGCTTTTACAGTTTTCTGTGAAAATTTACTTATGCAGCATCATTGCTAAAAAGGCACTGTGCTCCGTGGTTTCCTGTAGGTGGCAACAGTAACAAAGGAAGGCATGCATCCATGAGTGGGAATTTACGCAGCACCCAGGACAGGAGGAGTATGGGTATTGAACTAGTGTCCCGGTCTAGCTCTTTAGAAGTACATGCCTGTTATTTCCCTATACAGTTTTCTGGGTACCTAAACAAAGATTAAACATTTGAAATGGACATATGAGCTCAAAATCCTTATAACAATCTTGTAACAATTTCTGTGTCAGGAATGGATTGGTAACATTGATGCTGAGCATCAGACAGGTGTGATGATGCAGGCAATCAGTAACAGAATGACTGAAAATGAGAAATCAGCACTACTGAGATAGGTGGTTTATTCATCCAGATTATAGCATGTAGCTACTATAGCAGAATAACAACCATAATTACTCAATTGTTAATGTAAACAGTGGGAGTTTTAAAAGGTTATTTTGAAATGTGTTTTAACTTGGGAAGTGACCATATGCAGTTGTCAGCCTTCAGCCATGAAGTAAATCAAAGACCAGCTCTGCAAAAAACAGCTGGTCTTAAAAAACTTGCCTGTGTATACATCCTGTTCCTTGTGTGTGTTTGAGAGAGCCTTTTTGCCAGAACTTCCTTTTGGGGCACATACACCTGTGGGATATTTGTATGTGCTCTACTTGGGAGCATGAGAGAGGATACGGCTCCCTTGATTCCTTCTCTGGAGCTGCAGATGTACCTGGAGCTATACATGAAGTGGAATGGAACGGAATGGAATGGAATGGAATGTACTATTTCAGTTGGAAGAGACCAAAAATGATCATCCAATCCAACTGCCTGACCACTTCAAGGCTTACCAACAGTTAAAGCACACTATTAAGGGTATTGTCCCAATGCCTCTTAACACTGACAGGCTTGGGGCATCAACCACTCTCTCTGGGAAGCCTGTTCCAGAATCTAACCACCCTCCTGGTAAAGAAATGCTTCCCAATGTCAAACCTGAACTTCCCCTGACACAGCTTCGAATGATGCCCACAGGTTCTGTCACTGGACACCAGTTATTTAACTTCTTCCTGTTACAGACTGGCCTTTGTGGGGTTATTTTCTCCCTTAGGATAAGGGATGCCCTTTTCAAATGGGTTCTTTTCCCCTAAATAAAAATATAATTAATTATAATTATTAAATAATTAGATGTTATTATAGAATAATTAATAATAATGAATAATTAAGTACCCCTTGCCACAGTGGCTGGGTAAGGGAGATGGGGAGAAACAGACAAGTCTTTTGTAGTT